>NW_017536130.1:387862-413647 GCF_001853355.1 Bactrocera latifrons | reverse complement strand
TCTTCACGGAATTTGGCATGTACAAATTTCGATGCAGCCGAAGTTATGTTCTCCTTGTTTTTAATCWAATTTATTTATTTTTTCATTAAATACGTTAAACTTAAAACATATACAAAATTTTAAGACCTGGATTGCAAATTTTAAGCATCAGTTATTTAACAATATACGTATGCCTCGTTGTTTTTGATAATTATGCGCGATCACGGGTATTTGGCTAATTTCATTAATAAAATAATTTCATTAATTAACTACAATAATAAAAAAACGAAACGAATTTTAATTATGTGAGTCACGTTCCATTATCTCAAAAAATACTAAAAAACACACAAAAAATCGAAAAAATCGAAAAAACTTTCAAATAAACATTCGTGTATCCGCCAAAGATATAAACAAGACATTCGCAATTCATATTAAGTATCACTTTCGGCGCTATGAGTAGATTTTAGCCGAAACAATTGAAACTATTTATCTAAGCTAATAAGGCGTTCTATATTAAGAGAAGTGCGCAACAAAGAGCGTTTAACGGCAATTAAATAGCCGAACAAATTGCTTCCATTTTGCACTTAACCACAATTTTTTTAAATCTTTGAAACATCATAAACATACCTACACACACATACACGCGTGTTTAAATAGTTGAGAGTATTTGCAAGTTTTGGAAACRTTTTGAGCGCTAATAAGCTAATAAAATTTTAGTGTTTGCTCATACTCTGCCATATGTTAGCAAAAATTTGTTTCGTTTTACTTATATGTACATATACATAAATATTTGTTTATATGCGCGAAACACAGTTGAGTCAATAAAAATGGCATACGGAAAAATATATGTTGCTTAATGGGGTTCATGCTAGTCGTGTCGATGACTTTTTAATATTCACACCCGGCCAATGTAATGTTTAGTCTGACCCCCACCCCCCACCTGAAACCATGCATCTAGTATGCAYACTGCTGTGTGTTTGAAAATATGTGTGTTTTATATTTTGTATGTGACTAAAAGTGAGCGATTTTCGCTTGATTTTTCTTTTTTTTTCTTTTTTTTGACTGGTCGATGATTAACTGCCTGGCATTTTAAAAGCGAATATACTTTATTCTTTGTTGCTCAACATAACGTTTGTTGTCTTTTGCCTCAAAATAGCTTTGAGTCTCGCGCTCTTTATCGCTCAATTTCTTTCGATTAAATTTTTCTTAAAATCTGAGAACAGAAAAATTCTTCTTGTTCWGAAACTATTTTATTTGACGTGATATCTGCACGAATTTTAGCATGAATTATTGTCCCAAACAGTGTTACAATAAAAATATAGAACCGATTACTATATAATATAGTCGCTATACAAATTGATGCCTTGCTACTCCCGACCTTCACCCACCACTGAGTTTAGCAAACCACTAGCAAAACTTCCGTAAAGTGCACAGCACCACCAAAGCACTTAGCGTCAAAAACGTCTAGATAGTTCATGGCTCCACCACAAAAAAAAAAAACAAAAACCTGCGAGAGGACGATACTCGTAGTGTTGGACTTGTGACAAAACGCTACTTGAGGACATGGAAAATTTACACTTCCTCCAGGGTTGAAGAAGTGTATTAAGAACTACCTGAGCTGTYGGCAAACATCCGAGGTAAAAATTGTAAATTGTGAAGAATTAAACAAGGGGTTCCGCAGGCTGGTGTCCTCTCCTCGTTTCTGTTTAATTTCTACATTTCGCAACTCCCTCAACGACCAGAGCGAATTTCTATCATTTTGTATTCTCAGGAAATGCAATCGATAGTATGTGCTTTAAAGTAAACGGTCAATCCGTTCCAAACTTTCTTGCTTCTTCTCTGCAAGRAGTCTTATACTCTCCCACACTAAATCTGTAGCGACCATWTTCACGAACTGGACGAAGTTGGGTTTGGRCTTTAACACTAAAATTGATGACGTTAAATTGCGACTGTTAATAGTTGGGCAGACTGTGCTCCTTTACTCCCCATACGACCGCGACAATTGATAAAGAACAGAGCCGCTTCCAGGCAAGATACGAGACATGGCAATCGRCTGGCCGATCCTTAACTATGTCGCACCAATGCTGTAAAAACGGACGGGGAAATTTCACTCATGGCAGAACACTGCACTCAGGACTATAMCGGGATRCTTCTTGATGTCTCCTATCGAATATCTGCCAGTCAGGCAGGTATGCTTCCAGTTAATGTCCAGGAGCATAATGAACTTCTCTCCAAGCARATTCTGTTGAGGTGTTTTCGTAGAAACCATCCCAGCAGTTGCCTGCTTGAAGCGCAATCGTCCCCTAATAACATCTTTAACTACATCGACGGCATAAGACAATACGCCGACCAGACTTCGGACACAACTAACTGCAGRYATGCACTGACCGCCATTCACAGTGGAAGCATGAACACAATCACCGATTCCCCCTCAGTGAATGGCGTACTTGGAGTCAAACTACCACCGATTGCAGACRACGACTCGRCGGCCGCAATAATGGARAGTAAMTTTCSTTCKGGATACTGTAGCAGGTTAAACTCCTACTTAGCCAGAATCGAACTCTACATACCAAGTATATGTATGTCAGCATACAACGCGTCTGCGCATGACTCTAACCACCATCTCTTTGCAAGCCCAGCGAAATCTAAACATATGATAAACATCTCAATATGCTCCGACCCCGTCGAAACAGCGCGTTTCCTAGACCTAACGTTGTATGACCTCGATGAMAACTTATCTGAACCTTACCACCCTAACGGAGAYAAGATAACCGTTACAACAACAACAACAATTTACTTGTGATTACTATTTAATTTTTCGAAATAACGCATGGTTAATTRGTTTGTTTCATTTTAATTCTTATATTCATTCATTTATTATTTATATATTTTAAGTAAAAATTAATTAATAAATTTTCGACAATTTTAGTATAATTTTTCTGCCGTCATTTCAGACGCCGGGAGATCCCTCCAAGCTTAACCGGAAGGAGTCCTATAAGGCGCAACGCAAGAATTATCGTCGGGAAAAGAAACGTGTTGCGTCCGAATTGCTGAATTCGCTGCAGGATCCCACTGTGGTGGTGCTAGCTGATTGGCTTAAGGTAATTAGTGCGTTTGTGTGCGTATATGTGCATATTAATTGTTGCACACCTTGACTGTAACATGTGGTATTCTGCCTAAATCGATATTCACCAGGTGTGCTGTTATGACAAATTGTTTTCATTTTACTTTTGTTGCCGTTGTTGTTGCTGTGTACAAGTGTCAACACTATGTTATTTGTGCAGATAAAATAACTAATATACATAAGTGTAAGCAAATGGGCGCCACATATATGTATATACATACTCACACATATGTACCATGCGTATTGTATGTGCAAATACCGACATATATATATATAAATATATCTATTTATGTATGTGAGAGCAAATAGCATTTCACACAAAAATAACTAATTCTTACATAAATATGTTAAATATATTTAATATACTCGCTCTTGGCCATATAGCTACATACATACATACATAAGTAAATACATATTGCTAACAAGACCAATGCCAATCAATTATCGCTGATTATTTACTTTGGAATTTGTTGCAACACTTTTTTTTTATTATTTTTATAAAAGTACTGATAACAATGGTGAACCACCAAGGCAATGGCGTCACCTAATTAAGTTAGCGCCAAAAGTATAAATACGTAATTGCCTGCGCCCTAACTGCAAGAATTATGTATATAYACGCATACGTATGTATGTATGTATGTAAAAGTGTGTTTGTGGCTACACAAAGCATGTAGTAAATCTAATAATCCCATTTAAGTGATTTTTTGGGTGACTGATAGTCGTGACGCCATTTTATTCATACACATAGATGAGTACGCATCCTTATACATATGTACATTTGTATTACATCATCAATCTCCTCTATACATACATATATGTATACATAAGTGCCTATGACATATTTTTTGTACTATGCGCATTTGTGCAAATATCTTGCAGTGAAAKGAACTAGTTGTAAACTACCTTCGAAGTAATGGGTGATCAATTTTGAGCTTTCCTGCTTTTTTAAAGAACAGAAACTCACAGAAACTTCAAATTTAATAGGAATKTTTTATTATAATTCAAAGAAACATTATTTGGAATTTTTTTTGAAGATTATCTCTTTCAAATGTTGGCTGCGGCTCTGTCTCAGATGTTTCTTCCGTTGAGTCCAATTTTCGAAGACTCGTTCRAACATTTCGACTGGTAACTGGCAAATGACAGTATGATGTTTTGCTCCAAGGCCTGAAGCGAAAAGGCATTGTCCTCATAGACCTTAGAGTTTACAAATCCCCACAGAAAAAGTTCTAATGGTGTGACATCACACGATATTGGTGGCCAATCGACTGGCCCAAAACGTGAAATCATCTACTCACCGAAGTGTTCTCTCAATAAATGCAYTGATTGATGCGATGTGTGGGAAGTGCACACTGTGCACCAAATTTCGGCGAGCTCACGATAACAGTCGCCACTGACAATTAATCGGCATAATTTTTGAAGAAATGTGGACCGATGATTCCACTGGTCCATTAACCACACAACACACAACAAACCGTTTGTTTTTTCTGGGTGTAGTGGCAGCTCTTAAAAGYCTTCAGGTTTCTCTTCATTGAGCTAGAAAGGCGCATCAGCGCCGAACAAAGTTTGGCTCAAAAACGTCGGATCTTCTTGCAACTTTTCAAGAGTCCATAGTGTGAAGCGATGTCGCTTGGGAAGGTTGAGCAGTTCTTGCACAATCTATATTTTATGAGCTTTCAATTTAAGATCTTGACGTAAAATGCTCCAAGTCTATCGACTACGGCTGCTATATTTTCTAGTAGTCTATTCGTTCGAATATTTAACGAAATGTAAACTTTGTTCAGGCGTAAGTTTTTCCATGATGAAATGCAAAACAATATGGAACAAGAATATCATGACAGCTTGACACAATTCACGCGTGATCTGTCAAAAGAAGGCTCTTGAAAAAATTACCTCTACTTGGATCACCCGTTAGTATGTAATTCTAGCTAAATTCTCACCATTCCTCGAAATTACTTAAAACAAGAAAAAACGTTAACTTCGACTGCACCGAAGCTGTTATACTCTTCACACGTGCATGTCTTCTAGTTACTATGTGTTCAGTTTGTATGGAAGCTATATGCTATAGTAATCCGATCAGAACAATTTTTTCGGAAATTATGTTATTACCTTAAGCAGTAATCCATGTCAATTTTCGTGAAGATTCCACGTCAAATGCGAAAGTTTTCCATACAAGAACTTGATTCCGATCGTTCGGTTTGTATGAAAACTATATGCTATAGTTAACCGATCTGAACAATTTCTTCCAAAATTACATTACTTCAATAAACAMTAACTCATACCGTATAAAAAAGTACTACAACAAAAGTTTTGAAATGTGATAAAATGAAGTCTGAGAGTCTACTACTGTGAACCCATTTCTTATAAGCAAATAAGCATATAAAATATTAATTAGTTCATTGTTTTACTAGCTACTAACGAATATACTATATTTTTCTTGAAATTGACGTCGAATAAACATAAAATACACTGATATATATCCAGTATATTAACCGGAACATTAACGAAAACTCGCTTTATTACTCTACATATTATACTTGCACTTTGAACACAAAATGGTGCTGGAAAGTAATAATTTTCTGAAATTTGCACCTACAAACAACAAAACAACAACAACGAATAATAACTGTAACAGACTTATGTGCAAAGTACAATGTCTAGTAAAGCTTCAYCTAACAGCCGCCATAAAATAATTCTTGCTTGTTTTAATAATTGACRCTTTGAAATGACAGCCAAATAACTTGAACTTAATTAAATTAAAATATTAATTGGCACAAATTTCTTTCCTAATTAATAGGTACGTGGCACACTGAAGTCATGGACGAAGCTGTGGTGTGTTTTAAAGCCCGGCATGATGCTGCTCTACAAGAGTCCCAAGCTGAAGAGCAGCCATTGGGTGGGCACAATTATGCTGACCTCATGCCAGGTCATCGAGCGGCCRAGCAAGAAAGACGGCTTTTGCTTTAAGCTTTTCCACCCGCTGGAGCAGTCGATATGGGCGCCGCGTGGACCAGACAAGGAGACAATAGGTCTGATTAGTCATTTCACTTATGTTAATTAGGTTCTACAAATTGTATTTATTTTTTATTATCATGYAATATTAGAAATAATTATTAACGATTTTCAATATCAAAATTATGCTCAAATAATAATTATTAAACCGTTATATGCGCTAAACAGTTATAAATTTCACCTAAATTTTGCAGGCGCAGTCGTTCAACCCTTACCAACCGCTTACCTGATATTCCGCGCACCCAGTCAGGCGGCTGGTAAATGTTGGATGGATGCACTGGAGCTCTCCTTGCGCTGCTCGGCATTGCTTYTGCGTTCCAAYAGCAGTTTGGGCGCCGTGCAGGGCACCAGTGCCAGCGAYAATGCGCAGATATCRCATGAAACCCAGTGGTCGGAGGCGGATTACGAAAAGCATTTCAACGAACATGGTGAGTGTACGACTTAAATGACACCTCTTTGTTAGTGAATGTGCAACAAATTTCGCCTTTATGTAAGAGTGACATACGCCAGCTGACTTAGCATTGCTCCAAATACGTATACTATCTAAAAAAAAATATATATATGTGTATAAGAGACAGACGCATTGCTCCAAATACTGTCTCTTATACACATCTAGATGTGTATAAGAGACAGTATGTAAGGGGTGTAAGAGTGACATACGCCAGCTGACTTAGCATTGCTCCAAATACGTATACTATCTAAAAAAAAATATATATAAATAGTAAATTTTAGTGGAAGTGAAATCAATCGGTATATGTTAAGGTTAAGTGCGGCTATAAAGMAAATTTCCATATTTGTTAGATTATGAAGATATCTGACTTCATATATCAATCTTAACTAACTAAGAACAATTCACGAAATTTTTCATTTTGGCTATTTTGTGAGCTTTTTGAGCCATAAGYAATATACGAAGTTGGGCCGCGCGTATTTAATCTTGTTGCACATTCCATTTCACTACTAACCTATAAATTCGACAAGTTTTCTAAAAAATTTCTCACAAGACCCACATCCCGAACRCTTCTCACCGAGCGGTAGCATGCAGAAACAATATTCGCAGTATCTTATGGTGCCCGAATTGAGCAAATCGCACGCCAGTTCGGACACAAGTTTGACATCTCGTGCACAGACACCAATTTTGCAGCAACTGTACATGACAATGACCCATTGGGAGCGTGTTGTTGCCAATTCGGCGGAGAAAAACTTACGCAAACTACGCAAAGCCAAACATTTAGGCAAACGCGATTCATTCGAGGGCATGAGTTCAATGGGTGATCTCAGTGATGTTTCGAGTATTGACTTTCCATCCATGCTGGAAACACACCAATCGTTAAAATTGAAGGCACGTCGCCAAAATCAATTTATGAAATCGGCTTCGTTAGGCCCGATGGCACATGAGACATCGTCATCGATTGATTCGGTTGACGAAAATGCAGAGCTGCAGGCCAGATCAGGCGCATCCAGAGCCTTGAGCGCACCACCTTTTGTGCTCAACGTTAAGGGTTTGATCACAAYAATGTTTTTTGCTCGTTACACTATTAGTTCGTTTGCTAGTTGAGCGCAAATTTCAATAAATAAACTTAGACTTGTGGGTAGAAAGAGTAAAAGTTGCATACACGCAAGCGTTTCATATTCCTGCATTTCAGTTATCATATATGGATATATACATATGTACGCTAAATAATGCTCGACTAATTGTAAATACTTTTCAGCATTGCCATTTTATCAAGTATAATTCAATGCTAGGTATTTATTGTAAGGAATCCATACTGCACTTGTTCCTTATATGCGTTTCAAGGGTTTAGACGCAAATTTTAATAATTTTGGGAATTTATTACTGTGATCAACAAAGTCTTACTAGTTCATAATTTTATAATTCTTAATTTATTCTTCAAAATCTATGTCCTCTCCCTCAAAGTAATCCCCAGTGGCCTCAATGCACTTTTGTTAATGTTTTTTTCCAATCCTCGAACAGTTGTTAAAATCGATTTCCGGAATAGCTTTGTATGCGCGTAGTGATTCACAAGTAACGCGGAGCTATGTCAAGCGGAGCTGTGGTTGCGGCACGACAAACCAGTTGTCGGCCCATAATTCTTATATCTTTTTACGAATATCTTCGCTCAAACGATGCGTAACGTTCAAATTCTATTCCTTTTTGACAGTTTGGTCGTTTGGAAGGAATTCGGATGGCACCAGACCTCGATAATCGAAGAAACTGTGAACATAACAATGGTTTTTGACGACTTCGGTTCACCTTTGTTGGTTGTCGGGTCGTAAGCATATATCCAAGAYCCATCGCCAGTAATAATACGTTTCATGACAACTTCGTAGTAGGAAAGCATTGTTTCACAGTCAAAAAAATTGATTGATTTTGGATTTCCCTTTTCTTCCGATATTCCAAAGAYGCCAGTAAGATATCTGACTCTTAATCGTCKATTCTCAAGCTYCAAATCCTTTAATTTGATTGACTTATTGATCATCAGTTATGTTAATGACCGACCTAAGCGTGGTTCGTCATCAACGCGTTCTCGACCCTCTCTGCATAATTTGTACCAATCAAAAACTCATGAAATATTAACCAACATGAACTTTCAGTTGAAAATTTTAAATTCAGTCACTGCAAAAATTATTTTTTTTTTTTATCATTTCACACTAGTTCTGCACTTTAAGTGCTTCATGTCTATATAGAGTAATAAATTAAAGAAAAAAAGAAGAAAACAAGTAAATAATCGATTACTCCAATCGATTAAGTATATTACTCTAGTTTAGGACGGGATCAAATTTATAGATTTTGACATTCAAAAAAGATATTTAGTTAAAATTAAAAATCTCTACATATTCATCAAATTTCACCAGAACTGTATAAAAAATATTGAAAAGCACTTTGTAGCTGAAGTTGCTTGTCATTTGCCGAAATCAAATAAAATATAAAATATTTAGCATTTCAGCACAATTGTTGCATTTGAACTAAGGCGCATAATATACGCGTAGCAACTGATACATATATCGTAGAAAATGTGGCCGCCCATATTGTTCAGTAAACCTAATTATCCTGTTGCATTCCCTAATTAAAACAAACGTGTACTAATTTAGAATATCTTTTTATTTAACTTTACAACAGATCTTGATGGCGATAGCCAAAACGAAGGTGGGCCCGCAGCTATGTCAGGGGTCGATACTGAATCAGAATCAGAWCAAGAGGCTGTGGTCGAAGACGAAGAGCCGGAAACACCATATGTGCCACTCACCGAAGAGGAGTTCGGCTCTGTAAGTCCGTCACTAAAATATAGTCCCTTCTTAATGGCCGAAACGAAAAAACAACATTCTTTAACATAATGCTCTGTACATAACAGGTGGGTGAGCAGGTGGAGGAGCTCGCAGACGAGAACAAAAGCTTGATTTGGATTCTCGTTAAGCAAGTGCGGCCAGGCATGGATTTGAGTAAGGTYGTTTTGCCGACATTCATACTCGAGCCACGTTCATTTTTGGATAAGCTGTCCGATTCATATTATCATGCAGACATCTTGTCGAGGTGAGTGGCGTAACAAGCGAACGTCTTTGTGTGATAAATAAAAAATTGAACAAAAAATTTAAATTTATAATTTATTTATTAAAAGGGCTGTCACCGAAGACGATCCTTTTACGCGCATGAAGACCGTTGTACAATGGTATCTATCAGGTTTCTACAAAAAACCAAAAGGCTTAAAGAAGCCCTACAATCCCATATTGGGTGAAACGTTCCGTTGCTWTTGGGAGCACCCGAACGGTAGCCGTACATTCTACATTGCCGAACAAGTGTCACATCATCCACCAGTGTCGGCGTTTTATGTGACCAATCGCCAGGATGGTTTCTGCATCAGTTGCTCCATCTTGGCTAAATCGAAGTTCTATGGYAACAGCACATCAGCTGTACTGGAAGGCGTTGCCACACTCACKTTGCTACCWCGTGGTGAAACGTATACATTKAATACACCATATGCCCATTGTAAGGGCATACTTGTTGGTACACTGTCTATGGAGTTGGGCGGCAAAGTTAACATTGAGTGCGAGAACACCGGTTACAAGACGGAACTGGAATTCAAGCTGAAACCATTCCTGGGTGGTTCGGACTATACCAATTTAATTTCGGGTAAAATTAAGTTGGGCAAAGAGACCATGGCCACTATAAGTGGCCATTGGGATACCGAAATGACAATCAAAGAAGCTAAAACTGGCGAAGAAACCGTACTTTTTAAAGCGGATGCGGACACGAAACACAAGCGTCTGGTGCGCTATGTGGTACCGTTGGATGCTCAGCTACCAAACGAATCTGAGCGTTTATGGGAGAAAGTATCGCTAGCGATACGCAGCGACGATCAGGTTGGCGCCACCGAGGAGAAGACCGTGCTGGAGGAAGCGCAGCGCAACTCGGCAAAGGAGCGAAAAGCATTATCAATTGAATGGATGCCAGTACATTTCAACTTCGATCCCATAATTACACAGGTGAGTTCGCTAAGCAATGCTTGTAATTTATGTAAGTCGACAAAACAGTGTACAAAGCCGAAGCTTCTTTTGGGAGAAGTGATGAAATATTATAATCATGTATCAGTCATTATGAAGTTAAGCACTTGTTTAAAATTATAAAGGTAATGCAATAAAACTAAATTAATACTTCGGTGTGTTATGCAAAATTCCCAAAGTAGTTGTGTGTTTATAAGCAACTGTATATGTTTTCTGGACCTGCCAATTACGCAGAAGACCTTAGACAATTTAAGCTAAGCCATAACTGTTTTAAAAACTGTTTGTGTTGAATTTGTTTATTATTTGGTATCAATAATGTTAAATTTTATTTATTTTGATTTAATTTAGTTTGCTTTAGAAATTAGTGGATAATTGTTACATACATATTTTGTGTTCTATATTTTCAATAAATTTTTAATGTATTTTTAATCTAATAATTTCATAATTTTATAAATGTTAAGTATCAATAGTAAGTGTAGCAAATTTGACCCGGACTGAGAACAAAATTTTCGGTAGGATAATTTAGGCGGCAATTCTTTCAGTTAAAATAAAGCGAGTGGTACCAGCCGCGATCACTTGGCGCAAAAGACACGTCCGCCAACGATTGAGGTCGCAAGAAAGTTAAGTTCCGTGAGGCCGACCCAAGTAATTTTTTAAAACTAAAAAAAGTGCGGTTGTTCATAAAATAAAGTCGGGCGGGTTTCTTGATCAAGATGATTACGGGTAGATGCTCTGATTCAAGTGTTAGCACAGCTTGACAGGTTATATTATTTATCAGATTCCCGCAAGATGACGCAACCAGAGTCGCCTATTTGTTCCGCCGTGCAAAATCAAAAAATTCCTATGGGTCCGCGATCAATGCCAACAAGCATCAAGAGGGTACGGGGCAACCTTTGATCAAGCTGCTGCTCAGAAGATGACGAATTTACTTACTACTTACCGATTTAACCTGCGTTAGATCGCCGAAATAAAAGCTCCGGGTCGAATAAAATCCGAATCGATTCCGGTAACGTTGGACCAGCTGATTGGGAGTTTTATTACAAGTATTTACTATCGCTTTCAAAGTAGGATCTTTTCGAGCTAACGCTAGTATGCTAACCCTTATTTTATTTAACCACACACGTTTTATATACCTCGGTTGTGATAGCCTTCGGTGCCTTCAACCAATTTTAGTTGTTGTTGTTGTAATGCTTATCTAGTCCCCGTTAGGACGGCAAGTTTCAGATAAGTTGTAATCGAGGTGATCCAACGGAAGGCCCAGGAAATGTACTGTTTCGACTTGGTCGGACCATAGGGAGGGGTGTCAGATGTATAAGGTTAGATATTAGGATAGACATGCAAAGAAGGTGTTGGTGTCATAAGTAGGAGTTTACCCTGCGCAAGGGTCACACTCAAAGATGTCTGTGGTGSAAGGAGAATTCGTATGAGCGAAACTCTGGTTGAGTTCACGACCATCACTGAATACTTTGTGCTCTTTTGACTGTGTCAAATTGTCAGACAAACCTTACCGCGCCGTAAATAAACAGCTGTCAAATACCAAGGTCAACACGAACTTCAAAAAAGAAAAAAAAGATTGTAACAATTTGGAAGACATTTCCATCGATTCGATTTGTGCGATTACTTTAGTCCAGTCCGAGCCAAATTTGATCAAATGTTATTGTAACGTTGGTATGCATATAGTTGTAATATTTGTGTATATCTCGACTACAGTTTTGATCCATTGAATTCATAATTTCTTAACTCTTCACAGTGGGTGTATAATTACGCTGACTTGCGTCCGTGGGATCAACGCAACGATTTGAAGCAGTACGAAGCGAATTACAAAGTGCTCACGAAGACACGCCATCGGGCGCCAATGGTGCGTAACCCGAGCATCGTGACTGCCGATCCAATGCAGTTAATTAAATCATCTTCTCTATTGAAGGTAAAACATAAAAGCGTTTCGATTTTGGGTCTGCAACATGACGATGAAAAAACCGATTCGACTGGATCAAATCCGGATGTGAACAAGGAGCCACACCAGAAATCGAACAAATCAATACGAAAGTAAGTGGGAATTTGCATTTTTACTTTATACTTGAGAACTTTTTTTTTTATAAATAAATATTTTTTTAATTAAATTGAGTTTAATTTTTTAATAAATAAATAAATAAAAATTTTTCAGATTGGTATCAGCCATTGAAAAGATGAATCACACACTGGAGGAGCAAACGAAACAATTGCGTGTGATACAAACAAATTTGGAGCGAATCCACTATAATCCCAGACTAATGGCGCCGTCTACATCTACCGGCCGTTACGCCGACATTGTGCCGCGCACCGTGCCACAAACGGTGGTCATAAAATCAATGGTTTATGCATTCGTTGGCTTAGCAGCCTGCTTTGTAATGAAATGGATGTTTAAGTAAATCCAGCATCAACTCAGTTGAAGCGGTTAACGAATCAATAAGTTGAATTAGTTAGGTAAAACGCTTATTGTTCAAATATTCATTGATTTTGTTGTTGTTATCAGCGCAACAAGATCGTGTGCAATATGTTTCACACAAGTAAATATACAAACTACGTACTTACATCAAGCGATGTAACCGTAAATAATGCTTAAGTTACGGTTTTACAGTACACATTTGTACGCTAACTTTAAAATCGTCTTTAAAAAAAACATGTTACTATAGTATTACCTCAATTTGAATTATGTTAAGCTATTTTAAAAAACTTCCTTTGTAATTTTCGCGTTTAGGTCGTAAACTTCTCGAGACACACTTCACTGTATGCATATTGTTTTGTGTGCAGGCGATTTGAAATTATGTAACTACATATAATATAACTCCATTTTGTATTTGYATGAAAAGTGTAAAGAGCTGTGTATGTTGATAAGTGAGATAATAGTTTTATTTGAGCTTTAGTGTGAATAATTCGTTGAATTTTAAGCCATGTGTTACCTAGGCACCACTGAACAGTGGTTTATGCGGCACTGGTACCAGGTTGCGCATGAGATTAAGGGACACACTTATGAGTGTCGAAAAAAATAGCAATTACAAAAAAAAAAAATCCTAAAATCTTTTATACAAAATATTTATTTGAGGTTACGTTTGAAGAATACGAGTATACAACAAAGTTTTTGAAGAGAAAATTAAATATTTTTCGAGCTACACGTGTTATTCGACGGCGCTAGA
This sequence comes from Bactrocera latifrons, assembly GCF_001853355.1. Taxonomy (NCBI): domain Eukaryota; kingdom Metazoa; phylum Arthropoda; class Insecta; order Diptera; family Tephritidae; genus Bactrocera; species Bactrocera latifrons. The sequence continues at coordinate 399,865 of NW_017536130.1, read as the reverse complement.
AAAACTGCTGCAGCCTTCGTTCGTAAATGAAACAAAAAAATTATTCTGTACTTGAAGGTATTGTATGTACAATGATCTGCGGTCGAAAAAAAAACAAATTTCCACAAAATGTTTCGTTTTTAAAGTACAATTTTACCAAAATGTTTGGTATTTTTGSCCTGACAGAATATWATTTTTGATAAAAAAAAAATTTATRGGCCATTGTATGGAGAGCAGAATATGCCAAAAATTTGATTGAAATCATATTTAAATTTTTTTCTTCTTTACTAACATAGACATYGCTTACGCGGTTATATAGTATAATATTATTTCACACGAAAGGTGTCCCTTAAAAAATTCATTAAGRACTTGAACCTTGACAGTTTTCACTTCTTTACTACATAGTAGAGAAATTTAATTAGGCTACTGTGGAGGAATCTGCCGTAGAAATCTCTAGAATTTTTAGTGTCAAAATCTAACCTAGCTTTGACTTTGACACTAAAAATCCTGGAGATTTTTACGTGACTCCAAAATCGAACTGCTTGTGGTTCACCCAACTATTCACAYGTAATCGTTTCCTATTTTTTTTTGATAAGTTTTTAAAAGTTGTTTTGAGGTTAGTTGCTTTTAAAGCAGAAATCGGTAGGATTTTTAACTATAATTTAATTGTGTATTACAACCATTAATTGTAAACTCACTGTAAACATACCTAAGAAATTGTATTTCTTTATACACGAAGGCTTTTCAAAAGTTGTTTACATATAAATTCCTAAATTCCTTTATAAATACTACAAGTATATATGTATTTTTTATTTCAATTATTATTAATCATATATTAAGTTTAAAAGAAGAAGAAGCAGATGTTATTAGCTGTGTGTTGGATTTGKGGAAAAGCTGTTGTTCGTGTTAGCGAGATATTATGTAATTTAACTCGTATGTATTTTTATTATTACATGTATCGTGGTCGTGATCGTGATTGTGTCGTGATTTGTATCAACGAAGTAAGACATTTAAAATTTAAACAATTAATACATATTTATAACATATTGTTCTGATTATCGCACCAAGCATYGATGGTTACATTTAGAAAATAATAATATGTTTCTCTCTCTATAACTCTTTCGGTCACACAACACGCACTTGAAATTTTCCAAACAAATAAAAGCACCATGACAGGAATCACAACACAAATTCGCTTATTAGCCACGATTAGACTATAGAAATGATTGCAATTTACGCTAAATAAAATGTCTTCTGTTAAGAACATAACAAAGGGAGTAAGATGAAGATGATTATCTACATAAGTACACAAATGCTGTTAACATTTCAAGTCCAATAAACGAAACTCTATACTTTATTGCTTCCGTTTTTCAATTATGTTATATTCCAGGTATGGATTGTTTTTAATACTTTAGTGCATATGTTCATAAATAAAACATTCTATACCCATTATTCATCAAGTCTATTATACAAATTGGTTTGGCAGCTTCAGGTCTATATTTCTCGTTCTTACATATTTTTTCCACAAACCTTCACTGATTGAAGCCATATTTTTTTGTTWTTAATTTTTGATATCATTACTTAGGAGATTAAATTCACGTCTGAATAAAAAATGGGCTTTTTTCCTCATATGCACATCGAAAGTACTTATGTATATTTAAAGCAAGARAAAACGTTAGYATCGGTGGCAMTGAAACTATAAAATCTTCACAAATACAAAAGATTCTTTACTGGAACTATGATCAGTCAGTTTGCATKGCAGCTATGAACTATAGTGGTCCYATATCGGCTGTTACGACAAATGAGCTGTTTCTTGGGGTGAAATAGGGTCTATTGTGCCTTCTCCTAAGTCGAAACATGGATCCMAGGGCCTTTATCTTGCGCCTACAGACAGCTGTGYAGTCAATTAGCAGGGGTTCTGATGTTTCAGACTCCCAARTCGCAGAGCCGRSAATTCGCACAAGAAGCTAGGCCTATRTTAAATAAGTTCTACTTGAGCTTGCAATGCCCAGTGTAGAAGGCAACAAGTAGGYTGAGTTTTTCCCTCGGGAGGTTGATTACATATTGAAACCTTTTAAGATTATAACAACCCATTAGCAACTTTGCATGGCGCATGCCTAGGAGTTGTTGCCCATGCCTGTCCGTACCCACTGTGTCATCACTGCAGAGCAGCTCATTTATGGTGTGAGGACTTACCGCAATGAAAGTTCCGGTCCTACCATATCGATATTTCAAAAACTGAGGTATATATTCGAGCGGACGAATAAGCAGACAGATGTGGCGAAATCAACTTAGCTCGTCACATACATAGATTTTTTAGGGTCATTGGCGCAYCCTTCCGGATGTTATTAACATTTTAAGTTGTTTCGGCAAATAGTTTCGGAGATATTATTGTGTTTGTGTAAGAATTTTTTGACTAAGGCTAATCGTACCCCAAAACTATAAATGTGTTTGAGGAAATTTTCGTCGGAAGGGCTCGACTGATCGTTTTTAAATTTTTGCAAGGCCATCAGGTAATGATCGAAGAATAACATTTCTTCTCTGTAGTTTCAATTTTTGACAAATAACGATTTTTTTGGAAAGCCGTTAGTTTGTCCAAAAACAAAATTTCCACTAGTGCTTCGCTCATTACTTCTATTCCACTACTGCAATAATAATAGGTTTTGGATTTAATGCAAAACGAATCATAATTTGTCGGGATTTACGGTTTATGAAATGTATATGTATATACTAAATTTTAGGCTAAGAGAAAATTATGTTTGTATGGTGTAATGTGAACAAAATAAATAAACAAAATTTACAGTCTTTGGCTGGATAAAACTTCGGAGCCGTTCCGGTTACTTAGACCCAACTGTCGTGGGAACGAAAAGACATATCTTGCCCCGCCGTGGTTAAGTTCTAGTTTTATATTGACAAATGAGACCATGACAATTTATTAAAACTAAGGGAAATTCCTTTTTATCAAAACATTTATTTTTAATTTTCACACAATACAAATTTATGATTTCATAAAAGTTTTCTCGGTTTGAAACTTGCACTGGTCATTTCCACCACGTCTTAGTTGYCGTTGTATATCATAGAGGCTAGATGGAAATGACAGAGCTGATAGTTTTTTTAAAGAATATAGACTTAACAGCTGTACAAAGGAACAAAATTTGTTGTTGCTGTAGCGGCAGAACACATTCCAGAAATAATTTCGAKAAATGGTGCTGAGTTGACAGTCCTTGGCCGTATACAAATTCAAGTGCGATCCGGTTGCTTAGAGCACTGTCGTGGAAACGGAACAAGAATTATTCGGACGCATTCGGTTATTTTATTTCATATTAGAACATCATGTGCTACCTCATCCATTCCGCAAAGCCAGTTGTAAAGCAGCATTAAACAATAAATACTCAAAAATACTTTTTCTAAATTAATAACGTTCTGAGAATTATAAAAAGAAGCAGAAGAAAAGAATGGAAGCGAAATCGAAGAGAATAAAATTTCAATGGTAATGTAACATAGCAGCTTACACAAAATCAGCAAAACTGTTACAAATCCTGCAAAATGCCTGCAAATATACACAAGTGGATGTTAATTCAATTTTACATAGAAATTCAGATTTTAAATAAGTCGAAAATTCACATATATTCTATGTATGTATGTACATTAATAACTCAGGGTTGGAATATTAAAAGTCACATAGGTATTTTCTGCTTACAAATATCGCTTTATTCTACATGGATTTTATTAAACGTTTTTGTTCTACGCACATTATAATTGGTTTTATACGTAATAGTACAATTATGCATGTTAAATATAATTTGCTTGTTCTTCTTTTTTTTTCTTTAATTTAACTTTATTTTTTTACCTTTTTTTTGCGCTCAAAAACATCCGCACAAACAAGAAGCGAACTTTTTTGAAACAAAAGAGAACACCCTGTATGTGTATGTATATAGCAGAGACTTGCGAGAGTAAGGGAAATTGTAACATTTTCGGCAATTCGCAGCAGTTGACCACGAAAAGCGAATTATTTTCATAGCAACGCAGGAAAAATAGTTCTTGTAACAGTGGAAAAACTTTCGCTGTTAATATGCTGAGAAATGCTGTTGTTAATTGGGCAAATTTTTCGAAGCACTCTATTTGATTTGAAATCAAAAACATTTTTTAAGGAAAAATTAAACCATTTTGGCTCAAGATTTACTTACGWTAACTATGAAACACTAAAATAAATTTTGAAATATTTAAAATCAAACTTAAAAAATTTAAAATCAATTTGAAATATTTAAAATAAACCATTTAAAATGTATTTAATCACTAAGCTCTGTCCTTTCCTTATTTTCTACAAATTACAGGCTTCGTAATTCCGTCGGCGTCTACTTTTGTTATAAGAATTTCTCTACGTTATATATATCTGAGTGTCTAACATATAATCTACATTATTACTGAAATATATAGCGAGTATAACAGACTTTCGGAATCTTGAGCCATAATTGGAATAGTATAATATAATATAATATATATAACTGCATTTTTAGCCTGCAAGCCAGCTTCTGGATAATTACCAGAGATTACTTTTAAAGCTTCAGTGAGYTTATTAAAACCGAATTGACAGCACTAACCGAAATTCTTGCTTTTCTCACTCATATGGTTAGTGAGTTGCATTGTGTGTATATATTGGTTCCATGAAATATTTTCAATGTAATGTTGGAGTTTCTAGTAGGCTTGCTGGATATATCATTTCCGCGTTTTGATTATGAATTAACTTCATTTTTAGTGCTGCGGACGATTAAAACGTAAAATATGCTGCAAATGCTATGTAAATATTACATAAAGAAATCTAGCAAAGGATTTGTGATGCTCAAAGCTCTTGACTAACTCAAATATTGGGTTACAATGCTACAGGACATTTCGACTTCCATGATTTTTCGCAAATTTTTTACACATACAAATTATGATTTTAATTTGATTATTCATAAACTATTGTGGACKAACTAGAATAGAAAACTGAAATTTAAAACATTTTTACGTAAAGTTTTTAAACATTTTGCTAAAGAATAATTTAAGCGAGATTCAGCATTTGAGCAATTGTCACAAGTGTTTTCACTGGAATTCTAAAAACATGGAAGCAGTACAATTAACACCAAAATGAATTGTCAAACATTAACGTAAATAACGGTAGACAAACAGAAAAAAAAAAACTTTTACGGTGGAAAGGACAGCAAATCAAAATCAATTACTTAACCTCAAAGGATAAATCAGAGTATAGTAGTGAAATATTTACCACAAAATACTAACATTTACTATTGCCACATCCCTATATTTTATGGCATACAGAATGTTTTTATGCCATAAAGACACATGCCTAAAATCTGCGGTGCTGTTGTTGTCATACGCATTCGCACTTACTCAAGCAGCTCTTTAGTATATAATAAATTTACATGGACAATACATATTGCACAGCAGGTAGGTAACTCATTACGTTTAGCAGCTGGTTATAATTATTGAACACCGAAATAACAATGGTGTTTGTTTACTTCCTTCCATTGTTTCTACCACCTATGGTACCAAGTGTGGTGGGTATGCTGATAATGCCGTTTATATCTATGTTTATTGGTTGTGTGGGTTATTGTTATTGTTATCTGCTATTTCCAAGTTTCCAATTGGGCTAGTTAGCCAATACATCTATTATTATTATTATTACTGCATATAGCTTTTAATCCACCAACRTCATTATGCTTATTATTGGATAATTATTTGCATGGCCATTTTAACAATTGTGAATTCTGACATGATTAATGAGAGTGCTTTTCTGCCGGAATTGCTTAGGGCAATAGGAACAGCTGTAGGGCTTTTCGCCAGTATGTATCTTTAAATGATTATTCAAGGTGGACAGTTGTCGAAAGTTCGACTCGCATACTTTGCATTTATATGGCTTTTCGCCGGTGTGCGTCTTAATGTGGTTAGCCAAAGTGCTTTGTTGTGAGAAGGCCTTTCGGCAAATGGCGCATGGAAATGGGCGGTCCGGACTCTCTAGCATTAAGCTATCGGCTTCGTTTTTGAAACGACGACTGGTGWTGGGATTGAATGGCTCCTTCGCAATGGTGCTAACTGTGGTGTTGCTATCGAGAAAATGCAAAAGTGGATGTTCGGCTTGCAATTGTTGATGTACCATGTTATTGAGTGGTGGATGTTCTCCATGTGCTACAAGACTTGATGTGGTCATATGGTTGAGTCCGTGTGGTGCTGCCATTGTTGTTGTTGTGGTTGGCACTGCATTCGTATTGCTGGCGGCTGTTTGCGTGTAAATTTAAATAAAAGCTTTGTTAGGGGGAAATTGGAGTTAAAATTTCTCAGTCGAACGGCGAACACACAAAAGGCTCACCTGTGGTGTGTGTCTTCATGTGGTTGGTTAGAGTACTCTGCTGTCGAAATTGCATGGAGCAAAAGGAACAGGCATATGGCTTATCACCGGTATGGATCTTTTTGTGATTAGTTAAAGTGGCCAGTTGACTGAAGGACTTGTCACATGTGTCACATTTATACGGCTTGGGATCGATGTGTGTCCGCTCATGGTTATGTAGTGTACTTAGTTGTGGGAAACGTCTTTTGCATACATTGCACTGATACGGTTTGACCAGCTCCTCGGCCTGCGGTGAGCTGTAGCTACCAGTATAAAGGGTTTTTGTTATGGATCGATTTTGATAGTCTACCATTTGATTTTGAGCCAATTTCGAATTGCGATGATTTAGTTTATTACCCGGCTGATAATTCAACAATGAGGTTGGGGTACTCGATTCTGTAATAAAATTTTGAAATTGCAGTTATTCGGTTGTGTGGATATAAAATGTTTAACCTTTATGTGTCTTGATGTGGTTGATTAGTGTACTTTGTTGGCGAAAATCTTTTGCGCATATAGAGCATGTGAACGGTTTTTCGCCAGTATGAATTTTCACATGATTGGTGAGCGTTGAAATTTGGCGGAAGGCTCGATCGCAATGCTTACACTTGTACGGCCGCTCATCGGTATGGATTTTCATATGATTGCGCAAAGTAGTTAACTGTCGAAATTTATTYTTGCAGACGTGGCATTCCTTCTTCTTACGCGGATCATCGACTTTCACCTCAATCGGTTCGGGTTCCGGTACCTCGACTTTCGTTGGCGGCACTGGTGTTGGATTCGGTGTATTTGTTGTAGAAATATCAAGTAGATGTACCAGCGGATGTTGCGGGTGTAGCATAGCCTGATGCGTTGGATGTTGTATAGCTTGTACAGCAGTCAATTGATGTAATGTAAATGGTGTACTGCCCGTCGCTATGGTAGTCTGCTGCTGTACTGTGGTGGGCGTGCCACCATGCGTTGATATTTGCGGTGGCGGGTAATGTTGGTAGTTAGCCATTGCAGTGGCGTGGTTGAGGTGCATCTTTCATGAGGTATCGTAGAAAATCGATAGTTTAAAATTTTATTGTCTGCGTTCGAAGTACAAATTCATAAAATGCCTACAAAAATTCAATTAAAAACAATTATTAAACACCAGAGGACGCTGCGGTAGTTTTTTCTCACCGTTCAATTGTTATTTTAGGCTGTCTGCAATGGGCAACGTGCCACCCGTTTCCAGCTTTACTTATTCACAGTAAAAACACAAAAAATACACTTGGAAAACACATTATATTACACTGCTTGATATATTTTACACTTCTTTTATATGAAATTGCATTTTGTATGAATTATTTTTTGAATTGTATAAAAATCGACGCTCAAGGATGAAAAATTTTCAGGAAAAGAAAACAAACCAGCTGGGTTGGTCAGTGTCAAGCTATCAAAACAAAATTGACAGTTGGCAGTGTTGCAGTTTCCAGTTGGATAGCGTGGCTTTTGTGGTGAAAAACATGAAAATGTGCTGCCTTATCGGCCAAGTAAGTACTGTTACTGTATGTTTTAAGTGTTTGAACTGAAAAACTATATAGCAAAAGTAATTTCAAAATTATACCCAAATCTGCTTTAATGTGGGAAAAATATTTTTTAACCAGCAGAGTTCTTTTGTAGCAAATAMGGGTGTGTATACCAATTAGAGAATAGTATGGCAACATGCATGAGTACAAAAYAATACCAACCCTGATTGGAAAGTGGTGACATTTTAAATGCTGCATTTTTCAATTGTCAAAATTTCTGTTGTCTAATGTTTTGTAAATGAATAAATTTCTGTTTATTCATCAAAGACGGCGCTGGYTTACAAAAATTCAATATTTCGTTTTAATAGACATCTGTCTACTACAACAAAATTAAAAGTGATGAGCAATAAAGACGAAGCCGGGCCGTCAAAAAAGCCAAATGAACACAATCATCCGCCCCGAAGTGATAGCAGAGAACATGAGGAAATTGCACCAAGCCCAAGTAGTAAGTTTTCGGCAACAATTTTACAAGGGTCAGTATACATATTTCCACTGTTTCGTTTGTGTAAACAAAAGGTAAAAAAAAACAATGCTCGCCTTCATTTATTTCAATGCCTTGATTTGTTCTTAACTTTTATCTACGGAGTTGTATTGCAAAGTGAAAGTTCATCCAAATGCATCTCTGCGTTTGAGATGCCATGCGACCGGTTTCTAACCATCCGTGGTTACACTCACTAGTGTATACAAAAACCGAAACCACTTAATTGGTACAGTAGGGTTAAAAACGTACTAATTTTTTTGGAGAACATAAATAAACTTGTCAACCAGTCGTCACTTTGGTACATAATAGTACCGCAATAATGTACATATATGTGTACCATTTCTAAAAAGAAAATTATGTCCCAAACGCTATAAATATTTATTTATCATACCATGCGACTTTTTCAAGATTAACGTAATATGAATATAGCAAACGGCCTAATTCAATCTTCAGTAAAAACCACTTGAGAACTACACACCAATAATCTGATATCGGCGGGTCTCTCAGTAGTTTAAAACTGGGCTAAATGTTTACTATCATATTATTTTATTTTATTATACCCTGATCATCTCTGAAAAAATTGTTTAGATCGGAACAGTAAAGCATTTAGCTGCTATACAAACTACGATTGAAATCAAGTTCTTATAAGGAAACTTGAACCTTTAAGGGTATTTTAGCTTTCATGGAACCGAAGATAATTTTTTTTCTTGCTTTTGTTTAAAAAATATTTCTAAAATGTGTCTTAAAATTATTTTTTCTTTTAGGTGTGTTGGAATCTATTCGGGCGAATYTAACCCACTTGTTCTCCAGGCTTTCAGTACATCAAGAACCAGCGGCGACTGGGGTGAAATTATATTATATTTCAAATTATAAAACTTATGAAAGCTAATGATATTCTTCACTATCTAGGTTATTCCAAGTTTAACGTTTGATGGATTTCTGCAACACTGGAAAGATCATGGATTTAGAAAAATTATTACGTTAGTTGGAGCGGGTATATCAACATGTAAGATTAAATGGTTATCATATGTTGTTGTTTTTTTCTTTCTTAACTTTCATATTCTCTATATAATTAGTTTTCCAAATATTTATTATTATTTTATTTTGATAAAAAAAATTATAATTTTAAATAAAAAAATTTATAACTTATTATCTAAACACACTATTTTTTTGAATTATTTTAGCTGCGGGCATACCGGACTTTCGAACACCTGGTACGGGGCTTTACGACAACCTAAAAAAATATGATCTGCCACATCCAACCGATATATTTGAATTGGACTATTTTTTGGACAATCCAAAGCCATTCTTTTCTTTAGCTAAAGAGTTGTACCCTGGACACTTTACTCCGACACCAACTCATTATTTCATACGACTTTTAAATGACAAAGGTTTGTTGGTTCGTCATTACACACAGAATATTGACTCCTTGGAACGTATTGCTGGCATACCGGAGGAGAAGATGGTCGAAGCGCATGGTACATTTCACACAAATCATTGTCTTGAATGCACAACATTGTATTCAAAAGAATGGATGAAAGACAAATTATTCACCGATACTTTACCCCTGTGCGACCATTGCGGTGGTATTGTCAAACCCGATATTGTTTTCTTTGGTGAAAATATGCCCGAGAGTTTCTATAATATGCCAACCGAAGAYTTCAAGGACTGCGATCTGCTTTTTATTATGGGTACATCATTGGAGGTGTACCCTTTCGCTTCGTTGGTTGGGTATGCAGAACCTTCATGTCTACGTGTACTGATCAACAGAAATGTCGTTGGAAAATTTACGAGCCCGGTGAATAAGCGAGATATTTCCTATGTAGGTGACTGTGATGACGCCGTGTGGAAAATAGCTGAAGCGCTRGGCTGGACTGCTGAGCTCCAAGCATTAATCAAAAAAGAAACGGGACAATTTGAAAAGCAAAAGACCAAGAGCGTCAGTTTAAAACCTGATAGCGATAAGTCGAAGCAAACGAAGGACAAAAAATYCTAAATAATAATACCTAATAAGTTTAATAACATGGTTTTAATAACACGAACGGGTTTCGTGCAATAGGGATACAAATAAATGTGTGAAAGTGAGATAATTTGTAAATAATTGTGGTGGTTATTACATCAATTGAACACGAACATATATACATACACAATGTGATATGTAGACGGCTAGAGATTGGAAATACTAATCAAATTCACTATATATAATAAAATCATAAAAATGTAAAAATATTTGATTGATTAACTTTGTTTCTTGTGTGCGTATATGTATTATATTTATTTTAGTTTACTGTACGACTTCATTATGTACAATGGGGTGGGGAAAAGTATGGCTTACAACTTTACCATTTTCTAAATATAATAAAAAAAAGATTCATAATTAGAATATTGCGAATTTTTTTATTAAAAAAATTTGGATTAAAACTAGATTTTAAATTTTTAAACCCAGCTTTGGAAAYATTTCTTTAAGTAAAAATTGGAGTAACAATTAAAAAATTATTCTTTTAATTATAAGCTGGAATGAAAAGGGATAAAAAGGAAACGAAATAATATAACTAAAAATACTTAAATATTAGAAATAAATTGTTGTAAACTATTGTTGTAAACTATGTTGGTATTATATTAAAACTAAGCTTTACTTCGCAAAAGGTAACATTAAGGTAGAGAACAAAGTACGCAAGGCGAAAAAATGTTAATTTTAAAATAATTTTTCCAAAACGATCTTTTATTTGAATTTTTATTTATACATAATATTTCGAATTTAAATACTTTTTTTTGGTTTTAAATTTAGTATTTTGTATTGATATTTATATTTTAAATACTATAACCTAAAAATGGTCCAAATTGATTATGTGTATATATATGATCATAATAACGAAACGAGCTTAATTCTTAGTGCTTGTCTTGGTATACCCGTTCTTTGGCACTTAATATGCAGAATCGGACCATTGCCACGCTCGCAATACGTTGAGAATCGAAAACCTATCAAATATCATAACTAAGTACCAAAATAAAATACAAGTTTGTTTGTTAGTGCAAGAATTTGCATTAGGGAGGAATATCTAATAAGCTTTAATAACAAAATTCGTTGATTTCAAATTTTTTTTTGTGTTGTTGGAAACTACTAAAACTACGATACATCTATAAAAAATACGAATGATACATACATTTTTCATTCTAAATGGTACAAAATTGTTTTATAAAAGCCGGTATCCAATTTGGACGATGGGTGTGGCACTACTCGCATTTAGGTTGAAATCCATATCTCGTAACMTGCTCCATCGATTTCAACCAAATTTGCTAGGCAATATTACCTTGACATTCCGATATTATACTTCGAAAAAGGACGAAATGAGGCATAAACACACCTACCAACTATATAGCAAAATTTTAAAACTCGAGTTGTTTCTTTCATTTTCCAGTTTACAAATCAAATTGAGGTGTGGCACTAAACCTAAAATTGTACAAATCGGRCCAAAACTATTCGAGCACCCAATCGCCGAATATGAGGACTCCAATTCCAATTGCGATATTTTTTTTTTATCAAAAATAATGTCAATCTGTGAATTGATTAAATTATGAATTCGGACAGAATCATTTTCTGACAATAGTAT
>NW_017536130.1:381516-387652 GCF_001853355.1 Bactrocera latifrons | reverse complement strand
TAACTCAGAGCATATTTGTCTGTTTGTTAGAGGTAGTACTATTGATAAAATTGGATTGTTGTTGTAACGCTGGATATACATAAATATATTAGATAAGTCAGAGTTGATTCTGGTTAAGTTAAGGGGGTCTTCTTATATAATTGTGCACAAAGTATCTAATATTTTATTTTTTTTTGAAGAAGTAAACAAACTTAGACATGTGTGCTTTTCTGCAATATGTTTATTCAGATTTTATCTATAAAATCATTGAGTGTCGGGTGTCAAAAATGGCGTTCGAAATGGCTGCTTCAGCAAAAGGCGTTTTGAAAACCGACCTCATCTGCGGGTACGATACAAGTCGCAATTCGTTGTCWAAAAGCAGAAAATCAAACGAATCTTATAAATAACATGCCGTAGAGACGCCCCAACCTAAAAAACATGAAAAAATTTGTTAAAGGAACAAAATGGCGGCCACTTGAAAATAAAGTATTGTTTTTTTGCATGATTTTTCCACTTTGACCTGTTGTAAAAAATCGTTCATGACCCAAATATTGCGATTTTGYAGGTTACAGCGCCGGAGAATTTTGTCTTCTTTTAGGCGGCCAAAACGCGAAGATAATGAATGATTGAGTGTTTCAAAAACGAAGTCTTGTTTTAAGAAAACGTGTGTCAAAGTTTTGGAGCACTCGGCGAATTTGTTTCTGAGCGTCCGTCAATGCTCAGGGCATACATAGGTCCGTTCAAAGTCATGTTACGACGGAACCAAATTACGGTCCGAAAAAACATTTTACCAACATATTCTAGACAATTTAAGTCTTCGATTTGTACAATAAAAAAAAAAAAAAGATTTTTTAGAGAAATTTTAAAAGGACCCCTTCAACGAGCTACAATATCCAGAACAAAGCTGTTCMAGAATCCTGCTCGATTCTCACGGCATCTCGCGTTCCTCGTCTGTGTTATGTCGTTGACGTTGTTGAGGAAGGTCATGGTGACCTTGATGACGATTCCGGTATAAACAGGGAATTGCTGGAGAGGCGTTCAATAAGTCTCTTGGAGCAGATGCCGACGTCWWTATTGTACAATCATCAGSGGTCAATACTACCGCTAATTCCGATATATCTAAAGTAAGTAAGTATTTTCAAACATACGGCTAGTTTTATATCGTAATAATGGGGCGTAACAGGACCTGTAATATTAGATATACTAAAGCTTAATATCGAAAATATGTGAAATTGGTCCACGAACTCCCATAAATTAGTGATTGCCAGTCTGTGCAATATTTATAAAATGTATTGAAAATATGTACTCGAGTACATCTGAGCAATATCAAAAGTTTGTGCTATCAAAGCAGACCATGGTTTAGAATTTGATCCTTCGGTTATGAGATCCCTAAWGTAATAAATTCCGAAGCTCTGGTTAACGTTTTCTTATTCATCACCTCAATATACTGAATTGAGTTATTCGATTTGAGTTGATGTTAAATATGTCTTATTTGAGCATGATTGATCTGATTGTTCAGATAAGTTCACTATTGCATATACATTCATTTATTGCTGCCATTCAAAAGATCGGTTACACCGGAAGTTAGCCATCTCCATACTTGTTTTTATATTCAACTATTCCACTTTTTTCGATGGGTGGATCGATGAAATTTATTGAGACATTCACTTAGCTTCCATTCATTTAGCTRTGAGCACCAACAAGAACTGTAACATCGATTGATTGCAGACAATTATAAAGTAAAAACAGTAAAACTATTTAGGAGAGTAATGAGGTTGGGCAGGTTTACAGCTAGTGAACCACCGGTTGTCTGTTGCTGATGAGCACACAAAAAGAAGGCARTTAACCGCATTTGAGTGCAGCGCTAGTGCAGTGGCATTCAATGCGTCTAATGGTACTTTTATGTTTATACATATGTATAGTACGTGTATTGCCACATTTACGAGTACTAAAATGCGGCAAAGTGCAGCACAGGTTGAAATGCCACAGTTTGTTGATGAAGTTTCTGCGGTAAATTGACCGACTGAGGACAACTCGGTTGCACACACTAATTAAAACCAGATGCAGCATTAGTGGGCACCTACATATGTCTATATTATATGTACAGTTGTACAAATATACGAGTTTTGTTAAACGGTTAAAGCGAGGTTTGTATTAGAAAATAATGAGTAACTGGGGCAAATATGGCGCACGCATGAGCGGCAAGTTAAACAGACGAATAACACGCTTTTTAAGTAGCAGAGAATATGGATAATAGAGAACATAGGTATTTCATCAAAGCTTAGTTGCCCAGATTAGTTATCATGTTTGGTTGTCAAGAGTCTCTTTCTTCTTTATTGGCGTAGACACCGCTTACGCATTTATAGCCGTTTACAACAGCGCACCAGTCGTTTCTTCTTTTCGCAATTTGGAGCCAATTCGAGATACCAAGATCCTCCGACGGAGTGGAGGTCTTCCTAGCCAGGGTAGCCGCTGTCTCTTAACTCGCTGAACTATGTCCGGTACAGGCTACATAGTAACACACCTACCCGACAGCGATACGGATTCTTATATCATTCCTCAAATTTCTTTTGGGAAGGCTACAGAACAACAACACCATTTCACTTAAATCATAAATTCGGCCGCTGATATTGTAGATTTATTAACTACACTTTTGGCAATACGTGGTATTCAAGCTTACCGCATGAATCCAGAACACTCCCCATTAGAGCTTTTAAAATTGTTGAAAAGGCGAGTCACAAGACCACTTTATCCCGGCCAAAAGGACCTAGAGATCTCAAAGTTGCTAGTATCTGACCACCGCATGTTGAGTTCTCATTAGACTCATCCATCGACTAGTGAACCGTGTGAAGCTAGTAAGACCGCACTCCACCACCATGCTCCTAAACCAGTGTCATCATAAAGTAACTCGATGAAAAGAAGAAATAGAGAACAAACACATCCCTGTACTAGTCTTGAGGCTACGATCTGCGAGATTAAGGCTAGTATGGTGGCTTTGCAAGCAAAGTAGATAGTCAACACTTTTAAAAAGGCTGCAGTTCAGAGCAGTAGATCTCCACTTATCTTTGGAAGCCATTGTAATGATCAGGAAGCCTGAACCTGTAGTTGCTGGATAGTTCCCGACATTGTACTCGTGCATCAACCCTCCCCGCAACTTTTTGCCCATCCGTAAATTGAGGAAAGTCCGCACTTCGAACTCTTCATGCTTAAAGGCCCTCTCCAGCCATGTGAGATCAGTATGCAAGTCAATGTCTATTGAGTACCTACCATTACTTTATGCAAGCTAAGCCTCAAGTACAGGTACATTTTAAGTTTGAGCAAGCAAYTCTACTTCAGAATTACTAGATCAGTCAGATCAGCAAATTTGAAACACTCAAACATTCATATTTGATTTTCAGGAAAAAATCATAACATTTAGTTTGTTTTTTCAGTCTTCAAAGACGTGTGCGCTTTATTATATTTTTTAAACAATTTTGTTTTTAAATATTTTGATAAAAGAAACTATTATTAAAATAAAAAAGAAATGTCGCMACATTTCACAACTCGCAGCAATACGTCGATAAACCAAAAAGGTAGTGATGATGGCCCCAARCAAAGTGCAATGCAATCTTCGCTGAAGAGGAAGTCTGTCAGTTCGATATCCTCGAACGGTTTACTCGATGGAAGATCTGATTCTTCCGATACATCACAACAGCGACGAGCTCATTTCGACCAAAAGAACATCGATCTGACATATAAACCAGTAAATAAGGACTATGGATATATACAGATCAAACAAGCGGCCACACCATTTCCACGGCGATCATCGACTATACGTTTGAGCGTTGCGGAAAAGCGAAAGAGCAAGGAATTTGATGAAGAAACGAAAAACCTCATCGATCCAATTTTGCCACGTGATTTCAGCATATTAGAATTGCGAACCGGCGATGAAGCTGCTGAYTTTGTAACTAAACGTCAGTTATTCTGTAAAGGTGAATTTACCATAACACGACAGCGTAGATCAATGCAGGTTCATCCGCCACTTAGAAATATCGACGAGGCAGCAAGCGCTCGTAAAAGCTCCTCGAACCTCAATTTAACTAAGTTCTTCCGCAAGCATTATCACCAACGGGAGAGTCCAATTTTTAGTGAATAATGTTTTCCGCCTTGGTAACAACAACATTATGTACATATAGTACCTATGTATACTATATAACCAAGTAGAACATATGCATATTGGTCTAATATGCCTATCAAATATTTAAATTCGACGTGAACGATTCACGTGCATATCAATTTTCCAAATGTTATCGCCTAAGTTTACATATGAGAACGAGCAATGTACCAGGTCTTTACACTTTACTCAACTACTGTAGTTTGGCTTACTGAAATATATATGTGTGCTTATCTCTTATTTGTCTGAATTAATTGTATTGATGGTTATACTATGTATAGAATAACGTCAGTACACCACAAATGAGAGAATATCTCAATATTAAAAAAAAATTTTTTCTAAAACTTACACTATAAACTAAACATCTTAGGGCTTGAGACGCCAAATTCTTCTTTCCTGTGTAGACACCACTTATGTAAAGTTAAGAACAGCGCATCAATCGTTTCTTCATTTCGCTATTTGCACCGATTCGAGATACCAACTGCAGCCACGTCCCCCACTTGATCTGTGCAACGGAGTTCTTTCTTTTCCTCTGCTTCCACCTGCGGGTACTCAATCGCATACCCTCAAAATTCGGTCAAAATGATCTAGCCACCGCAGCCTTGATTTGCTGAACTATGCCAARGTCAAAGAATATTCCGTATATCTCGTACAACTCATAGCTCTATCGACTGTCGTATTCACTGTTGCCAATACGCAAAGACTCATCAGAGGATGTCATTGAATAGWGCAGGACRAGAATAATGAGGGACTTGWAGAGTTTAGTCTCTWWTTGTTRTTTATTTTCAATAGCCTGCTCAGTCTAAAGTAGCGCCTGTTCGCTGGAGTGATTGTGCGTTGGATTTCAAGGCGAATATTGTTGTTGGTGTTAATGTGGATTCCAAGATAGACAACTTCAAAGTTGTGACTGTCAACAGTGACGTGTGAGCCAAGTCGCTAATGCGATGACTGTTTGTTTGGTGACAGGAGATGTTTCGTCTTTCCCTCGTTCACTGCCAGTGTATTTGATTCGAAACCGAAACCTAGCTTGGTACCGAACAGCTTGGAGAGGTCCTTCCCGATCCTTACGGAGATTTTCGTATTTCAACGTCAATTTATCAAGTTCAGACATAGCGGCATGGAAGCAGGTGTGTATTTTGTGCAGTCAGAGGCAGTTTTGAAAATGACGAAGAGATGGTGAGAGTCGATTTTCTTTTGACGGGCCTTTTCCAAGTCTAGTCACTTTGATAAGATTCATTCAGTTTGTTGGCGGTGGGCTTTAATTTTTCACACAATAAGCTCGACAGAACTGTATACCATTTGCGATACTGTGGTGGCCTATCCCACGCAGATTGCATGGTGCAGATTGTATGGTCTTCCTTTTTGTGGATTGGGCAAAGCACACCGATGTTTCGAGAGGGGCAATCTGTTTCCTGTCCACTGCGACACGGCTTTCATCATCGTATCAGCTATTCTTTTGCCTTTTCAGGAAACCAATGGTATAATCGAATACAGATAAAGTAACAAGTTATTCCATGACTTTAATAAGGKAAGTTATTCTCAAATATTTGACAAGATAAGTTAGCGAGCATATGCGTAGCRAATTGAAAAGTTTCAAAGAATCATCGCTACTCTTCATTTTCTCATATTTGACCCAATAATATAAACTAATAGCGAACTTATCCAATTGGTCTCATGAAACTGCATATACTATATTTAAATGTATAAATACTTAGCGTGAGTAGATTTGAAGCAATAAGGATTTGCCAAGCTGTTACAAAGTAAGTAAAACAAGTAAGGAAGCGCTACATTTCGGTGTGCGGTCGAACACTTTATGCTTTCGTAGTTCGTAAGTTCGTCCGTGTTGAGTATTTAGAGTTGTCTGTTCTTGTGCGCCAATTGCGCCCATTTTTGACAACAAATTAATTTATTCTTCATAAGACGGGACAACCAAGCTMAATTATAAGGAAATTTGTGTCAAAATATTCTCACACTCAGTCTGCCTTGTATTGTTTTTATACTCTC
>NW_017536130.1:347420-380625 GCF_001853355.1 Bactrocera latifrons | reverse complement strand
GCGAGAGTATAAAATGTTCGGTGACACCCGAACTTAGCGCTTCCTTACTTGTTGTAATTATATTCAGTATAAGGAGTCTAGGAGAAGATATTTRTAGCAATTTCAATAAAATATTTCTATTTGAGGTTTTTTCGAAAAGTATCGCTGATTTTGTATTTCTGCAGTGTATTTATTCATTTATGAACATTTACATTGTTCTCTTCAAAGTAAGTTTTTGTGGTCATGTTTAGCTCCTCCTTCGCCGCAGTTTTCATCTTCTCAATCATATCGTAGCGTCGTCCTTCAATGGGMAAATGGAAATGCTATGTATTTATTTGATTTACTCACTCAAATCACTAGGTGTTCCCTGTTTAAAATTTTAGCTGTACCAAGTTTTATCAAGATATCTCAATTTTTACTCAATTCGCATAGATGTTTGGAAATCGRCTAGTCTACTCATCCTCATTAGTTTGATATACAAGTATATAATATTTGGTTTAGATGTTACAAGTAACCGGTAGATGAACAGAATCATTTTACACTCCGCTACAAGTTGCTAGAGCGTTAAAAATAAATACAGAGATATACATGTGTATGTGTGTACATAATCTATGGTTTACGAAGYTATGCGTGCATACTTGCAAATATTGATATCTACATAACAAAGCCACTTTATGAATATTTCATGTGACTCAAATAGTGATGTCGAACAAATTTAGTTCACGCAATATTCTCTTATTGAGCATGATATTCATTTCTCTTGCTGTTGGCAACAGCTGTTATGGGTCGCTATATTGGCTTCCATTGCCAATTTCGTAGAAGCTTTTTTTATTTGCCAATAAGCACATAAGATGACTTTTCATGGCGGACAATCATATTTAATAGCAATAATTTGTGTTTTAAGATAATGCTGGGAGTGAAGAAATGATAACACGGAATGTGTGTAATCACGGCTTACGGACTGAAAAGAGACATAATGTAATGGCTGCTGAATGTTTGAAATATATACGAAAACGCCGAATATTGTTATTTAAGTGGATATTTATTTGACTATCAATATGTCATTATCACCATATGCCAAGCCGATGGAAAAACCATGCTGTTACACATTGATTTAACATCTTTATATTCAAAACTCGTTTGAGTTGGAAATAGTAAACGTTGTGGACTCTAGACGACAATCGAATACCTACTAAGTATGTAGATGAAGAAAGACAAAMACCAATTCTAACTCTACTATTTTTTCAATAATAATTAGATATTTTTTAGCAAATAATAATATAATTATTACAACATCCTCGGCATACAGTTGAAAATATGTTGCGAAAGCATTAAACACTCATTAATTGATCAAATCGTGAATAAATTACAACCGAGTTCGGTATCTTCTTGACTTATATTGCAAACCGTAAACCTAAACTTAGTTTTATTGCAATAAATTATATTAAGTTAGGTTATGTTAATCTGGTAGGACARTAACCCACGCATAGACCAGTTTTGGTCYTTTGCGTTATCAGATGGAGTTCAGTTACTAGGTTCAAGTCGAGTAGTCATCCTTTATGATGCCTGCAATTGACGTGAGTTTTAACAAAMTCTGTGGATTCACTATCGATACCTCCTCCAGTGTGCCGTGGAGACCCCAGATGCTTACAGCGTAGTGTTGCCTATTCGTGACAAAGGCACAAGAGATCCCTGGTGCCCTGCTTTAGGCATTTCCTGCAATCTTCTCGATCTGTCAGCCCCATTTTGCGAGTGTGTGTMGCCGCCATACAGTRRCCAGTTAGTATTTCCATTATGTTCCTACAGTCTCTYCTATCGAGTACGTTAYTAGGTTACTGCMTTGATYGCTRTTTRGCWGTCTACGTAGATGTTRACTCTGGAATTGCCTGCAGGTGCATTAGAGGCCAGCTCCGCGACTTCACAATTGCAAAGACCTCAGCTTGAAGTATGTTGCAGTGGTACGACAACTTAAAATATTGCCTTATGCCTCACTCTGGTCAGTATATCCCAGCACCAACTCCATCGTCCATTTTCGTGCCATTGGTATCCGATATTTAGAGCGTTGCGCGTAGCTTATATATCTTTACGAAGAGTTCTTTCACAATTCGCACGATTAAGCATATTCAAAGAGACCTGTATGAATTATTCTTTTTGAAAAAAAAAGATGTTAAGCTATCTTGCTACCTCTCTAATACTTGACACACGATACTCACTCTTTTTAAATAACTTCATCGGTTGAAAAGATCGAAGGTCGTCCAGAACGAGGCATGTCTTCAACGATCTTTCGACCGTCTTTAAAGACTCYGTACCACACGTAGGCTTGTGTTTTCGATCAAAGTGAATCACCGGAAGCCATTTCTAATGTTCGTAGTGATTCCGCAAACGAAATTTGGTAGGAAAATTTAAACTTTGAGACACATTTTCTGTTCGATATTTTTATGCATTGCAGAAGAAGAAGTGAAAATCGCAATGCACTATAGAGGTGTTCCGATTTAAGAAGTTGCTGTAATCAAACTGGTTTACATTTCGCGTTCAACAGTCTTACCAACTTGGCAAAATACTTTTTTTGAAACATCATTTACGCGGGGAATTAATTACAATTTCTGGGTGCTTTTTTTGTMTAAATGTATAAATAGCTTGCTCTTTAAACTGAGTAGGAATCTTGATCTTGGGAGCTAGTACAGTTGCGTAAATCTTAACCAGGGCTGAGATTTCTTAGTTTTGGTAGCAACTGACCTATACAACAAATGGTAGCAAGCTAACTATATAGACTTTTCATTATTAAATCTTCACTTGATGAGCCAAAGTTCTAAAGCTATCAATTGCAGTTTCCTGAAGGCAGTAGTAGAAATGCCGACGCCAGGAGTGCAGTGTCGTCCGCATACGTTGTCGTAATTGTAGAGTCTGTGTTAATCACTGTGAGGTGATTATGACTGAAATTACAGGGTGCCAATTACCTCATACGATTGCATATAACCACATATACCAATATTGTAAGTATGTATGTGCATATCAGGCGCGTAAAAACCAGTTAAATTAGTAAGCGGAAGCGGAAATGGCTGATGATAATAGACGGCGATTGCTTGTTGATGTGAAATTTAACGAAAAGCAAAATGTGAAAAGATAAAAACGAAATAATTCTCGCAGTCAAATTGGCAACTAATTAAAAGCTTGTGTAGGTTAGTCAATTGAAAATGATTTAAAAAAGCGCAAAAAAWCAAAATATGCAAATGGAGACTATCATTTGCGCTGGTTTTTAGGTTTTTAGCGGTTGGCGGACGTTGTCTGTATATTTAATGGCATAAAAACGGCTTTAAACAGAAAAAAATGTTTGTGCAGTGGTTTTTTATTTAAATTTCAACGCACATACACAGTTATACATGTGTATAAAAATCAATGTAGAAATGTACATATGTAGAAATGTACATATGTATGTAGTGTCTACCCTCTGCCTGTATCTATCCGCTGCGTCGCGGCCATTTCATTCGAATGGGTTTTGTATGAATGAACTCGATTGAAAACTGCCAATTTGATTGGAAAATTCAATAGTCAACTTTTGCATGCGTGTGTAAATATGTATGCATGTATGTASGAGTATATGCATGAAAYAAGGCAGCATTTACGCGAAACTGTGTAGCTGGTCGATTTGGCGGTTTGTCATATGCCGCTTGGATAGATATGCATTTAATTGCTACCTTTTCGCTGCGGCAATTCGAAATGCAAAAGAAAAAATCATGCATTTTCGATGTTTCAATTAGTAAGATTTTAGCTCAGTTGGCTGCTTAAACGCGTACAAAAGCAAAAATCAAATAACATAATGTTTTGATATGAGCCGAACAACATATGGTGAGTATAATAGATATTGAATGAGCTTTAATTTAATACTTATTATAGTCTGAAGGCTGTTGCTTCCATTTCCTTGGTAGTGTTTTTACGTGGCGGTTCCCAAACCCAGCGCACAACCCTGTAGAGGGGATGTTTCGCCTTCTCACTTTAAACGGATGTTTTCTGGCAACCCCGAGGATACTTGGTCTATGACCGGAAGTCGTGAGCTGCTTGAGCCATTTGTAAAAGAATCGTTTCTCGCCACTCTTAAGTAACTGGCGGTCTAAGAACTTTCCTCGCTTGCGTAAACCGGAGCGTACTCTTGTATAACTCCCAAAGGTTATCTAGTAATCACTGCCCAGAGTATGCACCAATTATGGAGGGAACACGTCTCCAGCCTGCTGAATGGCAGTGAAAGCATAATGCCAGGAGAAGGTGAACCCGATTCTCCATACGATGACGATTAAGCAGACGTTATATTGCAGGAACATGAAGAAGTTCGAAAAGAAATTAACCGTCTGAAGAACAACAGTGCAGCGGGGGCCGATTGATTGCCAGCCGAGCTATTCAAACACGGCGGGGAGAAGTGATAAGGAGCAAGCATGGGCTCTTTGTAAAATTTGGTCGGACGAAAGCATGCCCAACGATTAGAATTTAAGTGCTCTCTGCTCAATCCACAAAAAGGGAGACCCCACAATCTGCGCCAACTATTGTGGGTTAAGCCTCCTCAACATCGCGTTTAAAGCTCTATCGAGCGTATTGCACCGTCAACAAACTGCGCCAAATTTTGGAAAAGACCCATGAAAAGAGGATCGACACACTGGATGATGATGCGACTTCTTCAATCTTCTCTTGGATCGAGCAGGTACAGGTGCTTACGTATGCCGATTATATTGACTTTAGTTTTGCTTTCTCCAGATTGGATAAGGAAACGAAGCAAATGGGTCTGGAGCTGAACGAGTTCAAGGGGAAATATCTACTGTCATCTATCTAACAGTCGTTGCACTCGCGACTTGGCTCCCACGTTACCGTTGACAGTCATAACTTCGATGTCGTAGATAATTTCGTCTATCCTCGAACCAATATTAACACTAACAACAATGTCAGCCCCGAAATCCAACGCAGAATAACTCTTGTCAACAGGTTCTACTTCGGACTGGGTAGTCAATTGAAAAGTAAGGTCCTCTCGATGAACAAAAACCAAACTCTATAAGTCACTCCCTATTCCCGTCCTACTAGATGGTGCCAAGGCATGGACCATGACAACATCTGATGAGTCTACGTTACGAGAGAAAAGTTCTGCGGAAGATTTATGCTACTTTGCGCTTTGGCAACGGTGAATATCGCTTTCGATGGAACGGTGAGCTGTATGAGTTATATAATATATATTTATTGTGCATSGAATTTAGAGACAGCGGCTKTGCTGGTTAGATCATGTCGACCGAATGGATGAAAACACTTCAGCTCTGAAAGTATTTGATGCAATACCCACCGGGGGAAAAAGAGGAAGACGTCCATTCCGATGGAGAGATCAAGTGGAAAAGGACCTGGATGCATTTGGTAGCTGAAATTGGCACCGAATTGCTAAAAGAAGAAACGACTGGCGCGCTGTTGTTAATTTCTGATGTGACATTTGGGACAGAAGTCATTGGAAGTCATACAAACCTAAAAAACAAAAATATTTCGAAGATCGGGTTTTCGCATAAAATTTAAATTAAAAAGTCTTACTAGTATTATGTTTAGTCTAAAATACTCTTCTAAATATGGGATAAGTATGTCAACATCAATTATTATGAAAAATAAATTTCTATTACATTGTAACAATCTTTGGAGAGAAATGTAAACGATAGGGCAATGAAGTTATGAAGTATGCCGGTTGACAAATTCAAAAATGTATTGAGACTTTTTTCCATCCCTTGAAAAATGAATAAAAATTCTCTAGTAAAAATCAAAAATAAGAAATTTTGAAGCTAAAAGCTAAATTCCGCCAATATGGCTGCTCCATTCAAAAGCCGGACGAATTCTGAGTTGAGCGTCAAGACATACATAACTGTGAAGAATTTCCCTAGTGAAAAAATGCTCAAAGAAAACTCCATAAGATTATCAAAACAACAACGAGCACCCCGGCAAGTACATATAAAAGAATCCTCATCACATAGCTTTAAAAGTGCAGTATTTGATGAGGAGAATATTTTATCGACACAATCGTCAAATAAGTCACAGAGTATGAACGAGATGACCTCTCTAGCTACACCCTACACAAAACCAGTTAATATGAATTCGAAGTTAATGGAAATAAACGCTARAAGATCGTCCGAGGCAAGCTTCGTTTTAGAAACTTCAACACCAATGAATGTATCTTCGTATAGTGTTTCATCGCCGGCCTTCCTATTGAAGAGACAGCAATTCTGTAAAGGTGAATATACAAATGCGAAATGTGGTCG
Source organism: Bactrocera latifrons (assembly GCF_001853355.1). NCBI lineage: Eukaryota > Metazoa > Arthropoda > Insecta > Diptera > Tephritidae > Bactrocera > Bactrocera latifrons. The sequence continues at coordinate 374,377 of NW_017536130.1, read as the reverse complement.
GTACGCTCGCATACATCCGCCATTGTGTAGCATTCCAGCAGAGCATTTAGTATGCGTCTCGGGMTCTATAGAGAGTTTGACCGATTATTTAGAATCACCGCATATAACGGTATATCCGTGATGGTTTGGATTAAGCGAAAAAGCAAATTGCTGGCTGTTGCAACAAGTTTAATCAGAAAGTATTTAAAAAACGGAATCTGTATATATGTGCTCAATAACTCTAGACTAAATATTTGTATGTGGAGAGGTTCTAATTCGTTACTTTTACTACGCGATTCACAATAATATGAGCTAACTCAAAAATTAAAAAAAAAAAATGTTACAGTCAAAAATTACATTCGGCTCTGAATTACTCAATGTTTCTACATTTTATGGATTCTATAACCAACTGTAAAGCTTAACTCTTCTTCTTCGGTGAAAACGTTTCACGTTCGTTCTCAAGTTCTGCTAATGGTAAGTCCAAATTTGTTCTATGTTTCCAAGTTTAGTTTCCATTATTTCTCTTCTTTCTTCTTTAGCGTTGTATTCAAGATCATGTCAGCTGTTTATTTAGCAACATTAATGTTCAAGTTTATTTTTCACGGAGCACGCCTGTTTCGATTAGTTAAATCACAATTTCGTTGAACTCTAGTGAGATACGAGCATTTATTTCTTCTTATATCACTCGCGGAGAAGTATGCACATCATGACTTCAGCAATCTGAAACGAGTTTTGGAAACACAATTGATTTCGATTATGAACTTTGCTGTCCAGGTATATCGATGTAGATGAGTACTGTATACATATACCCTTGTAATTTCCAAAAATAACACCCTCTCAAATAAAATACTCTGCAAAAAAAGCAAGAAAGTTTTTTTATAGCACGATGGAGTAAAAAATAAGCATGTATCATATTTGGGTGTTTATCTCCTGCGGCAATACAATTATGCCGATGTAGCAAGTCTTAGTTGTGATTGCCTTCAGTGAGTTCAGCGGATTTTCATAGCTAGATTCTTGGAAAGTTCCGACATAATATTCATAAAGTTATATCTTATAACCAGTAACTATTTAATATAAGGTTTGATGAATGTAGGTTCCTCTACTTTGTTCTTTTTATTGTGAAGACGTCGTTTTGGAAAAATATTAAGATCATTTAGACCGAGTCTATCATTGACACTCTTTATACCAAAAAACATAAATCGAAATAGATTGAGTTGATACATAAAAGATGTTGAGATTCTCTGWTATATATCTTTTTARTCACAGGTGACAAGTCATGGATCTTTGAGTATGATCCCGAGATAAAGWGGTAATCTYCAGAGTTRCACACGCCGCAGMAAATTGAAAGGAAAAACGATACTCATKGTATTTTTTGATATCAAAGGCATAGTCCACCATGAATTTGTTCCTCTTGAATAAACCGTCAACGCTAAGTTTCACGTCCTTAAGAGACTCGAACGAAGGGTCAATCATGTCCGACAAGACATCGCAGCCGATCGGAAGTTGCATCACGATTTCGCCCCGGATCATGCCGCCTTTCTTGTGAAGATTTTCCTAACCAAGACCGGCTTCTAAATTGTGATCAGTTTGGTTTGGAACCGGTCCGACTAAATTTTGATCAGTTGTTTGAGAAAATACGTGAAATATGTTCTTATAACACCTTCTGAATCTTCTTCGAAGTGAATAATAACTATGTTCTGTTTCTGTTCACATTTCCACCAACTGGCAACTTTTCATTGATGTTTTTATGGGCGAAGAAAAATTTCTTTGYCGTATAATTGTGACAAAATGAATAGTAGTCCAATGCATCATGTTCCCTGATATGCCAAGATCTCACAATCAAACAGCATGCGTCTGTAATAAACACAAATATTTTATCTCCAAGAAGCAACTTAAAGCCTCGCTAATCTATTAATCCAAAAGTGATGCCTTTTTATGAGGAAGCACCTTCAACTGCACATCAGAATAGAATGAAATGTTATTTGAGCTGGCAGATAAATTAGGAGCTCAATATTTTCCATATCGAACCGAATCATTATTATGATGTTATTCCTGTCTTTCATTTCCTTGTATTTCGCTTTATTTTTTAGTAGTACGACAGTTGTAAACTCCTTGTACAAGGAAATACCGGCAGTGCCACCTTCCTGCACACCAGCACATGAATTGCTCATACTTCTCCGCAGTGCAAGTGTAATCAAGAGTAGCACGCTTGGCCTGTGCGGCTTACATTGTCGATGAAATTGAGCAACAACTCTTTTCCCATTTTCGAGCATCACATTGCACTGACACTTTAAGTTGCAATTTCGATGAAATGTTTCCAATCGATTTCCTGGTTTACSGTTAAGTTCACTGTGTGCACCTTTTACACTCGTGTTTGCGTTATTTTAGTTTTGTATGTTGTTGTTGCAGTTGTATTGCTGTTTGGTGGTCGCAAAGTTTCTAGTTTCGTAACGGCATGCGGAAATTAATTTCATTTCCAGTATTTATTTGCCACTCGACGGTGCGCACTTGAAGTGGAGCAGCACTTAGGCGGCGATTTAGTTRTGACTTTTAATTTAAACGGAAACATTTCCATTTCTTGTTTGATATAGAACATATGATGCCAGGGTGTATTCCAGGGCAAGGAAATTACATATACTATATGACAGGTGTTGTCAAAATGAATATAGAATAAGAATATAAGTTTTAAATAAAAGTTTTCTTTAAAGGACGTTTGAACGATGGAGAGAACGATCTAAGCCTCCCCTTATATATTTCTTCAAAGCGAAAAAGTGTGAAAGTTATAAGCTTCCAAATTCCTGATTTATACTATAATGATTTATGATACGAAGCGTCACAGCGTCAGATTCGAAATCCAATGCAGAATAATTATTGCCAACAAATTCTCTTCGGACTGAGTAGACTATTGAGCAGTAAATTCCTCTCTCGATCACAACAACTGATAAGTCGACGTTACAAGTTTTCGAGAGAATGATTCTGTGGAAGATTAATGTTCCTTTGCTAATACCGCAGTTGATGGAACACTGAGCTGTGCAAGATTTACGACGCTGGCTAGAGCATGTTGTCCGAATGAATGAAAATACTCCAGCTCTGGGTGTATCCGACGCAGTACCAGCCGTGGGAAGCAGAGGAAATGGAAACCTTCCACTCCGTTGAGAAGACACGGTGGAGAAGAACCTGGTTTTACGTGGTGTTTACGCCAATAAAGAAGAAGATTAAGAAATATTATTAGGAATAGATGATCATCTTCATGACTAAAAATTCTATTTTGCTTGTAAGGTTATATAGTGGCATAGGTTATAGTAGCATAGTGGAACTAATGAGTATAAAAAGTACACCTAGTTAGTTTTGTCATATTCCATTAGACCATATATGAGACTTTCGGTAATAACCAGCGCCATCTAGCAGGATTTTCTGACAAATGTAGTTCTAAGATACCTTTATATATATTTATAGTCCAGTTTACCAAGAACTTTGTTGCACCCAGGTGGAAGTGTCGGGCACCTTGACGGGTTTAGTTGATTTGTTTGTCCATCTGGTTGTATATCTGTCCATGKCTCCATTTGGTAAATACGTGGATACAGATGTTGGAGGATATTGCCACAGGTTTTGAGTTATCGATCCGAAAYTTTGCACGCGTTCTCTTTACTCAACAGGCTGCTCATTGATGATTTAACCGATTAAAATAAAAACCTTTCCATTTTATTTTGAGCCTTAAGAAATGAACTTTTACATATTTCTACTTATTTTAATATGAGACGTGTTAAATTTCAAATAAAATGTTTCATATTTCCTCGGTCTTAGCGCCAACTACCGGTTTGATACTTACTGGTGTTTCACGAAACTATCTTTAAAGCTTCATACTCAAAATATCCATCCATTTATAAATGTTAGTCATGAAAACAGAAAAAAGTATATCACTACTACCCAGTATACTCGGCGTCGGTGTCATAAGTGTTTAAGTGAGTGTTTATTATTATACCAGCAGCAATAAATGACTGTCGCTGTTGGCTTGATTAAATGCCATGTTGACACCTAATTAAATGCTTAAAGGACATGCGAGAACATCTGAAACTAACATTGCGTGCTACAATAGCACGACAACAACAACGAATACTAGGCATTACCTAACCCATTAACAACGAGCACATCATGTCTGTGAAATAGCGAGTTATWTGTGTGCGTGTGTACATATGTAAATGACAGCTATTGTAGTGTGGCGGAACACTTGTTTGGTTGCGGTTGCCAATTTGTTGTGGATTATTGTAATTAGGAAAAAGTTACAATAATAACAAAAGTGCAAACTTGGAAAGGAATTAAAAATACACACTACACAGAAATAAAATGTGATTACTGCAGCAACGGAAAGCGTTAAATATAGTTTTCGAGCAAAGTCGGATAATTATTGGTTGTMGTTTTGCAGGCTCGAAAGCTTTTAAGTCGATCGGGTAATGCAAACTTTTCGATTTTTTTTTTTAGTAATTTGTTGAAATTGCTGATATAGATCGAGAACTACGCCTAATAGTCATAAAGCAATTAAGAAATTTCTTGAATAAATCCTTAATAACTAATATTTTCTCGTAAAATAATCCGACATTTACAACCAAGTGGCAACTCCCTCATATTAAAGACAGATAAATCGTAATAATTTTCTATTCGCGACAAGTGTAACATGCAATTAAACGCTTGTCTATAAACTTGCGCTGCTCAAGTGCAAAATGTTACGTATACGCAGCGTAGCAGCAGCCCACACACATGCGGCTGAGTGCTTTCTGCAATACTTTTTTGTTTATTGTTTTTTTTTTTTTTTGCCTCGTTTGCTGCATGCAACGAGTATTTAACTTATTATCCCGCTATTTGCCACGCATGTCGCACATATTATTGCAATTGTTGTTGCTTGTTGGTTGAKGCTGTTGAAAGTTTGTCACTACACAGTTTCAAGGCTGCTCACCACAATGTGGTAAATTGCGTAGCTAACGAGCTGCGATGGAATATAYGACCGCGTAGGCGTACATCTACTATTTGGCACATTATGTGTCAATGTTTTCCTCTCTCACACGCTTGGCGCTCAACAGCATTCGCGAACTGGCGCTATGAACGCTTAGCGCGCATGCCAGCAAGGCGTATTTGTTGTTGTCGGACGGCGTGTAATTCAAGGTCGTTGTAAATGCTGGTCGCATTATACATTTGACATGTGTMACGGCGAAGCAGCGSCGTGGTCAAGTTAAGTCTATGACAACTTGCGGTTGTGATGCTTGGCTCTGGCTTTTGCCGCATGGTTGGAAATAATTACGCTTGTCGTCGCTGAATTGAAATGGAAACAGATAATTTATGCGACGTATAGACATACATATATCTTAAAATCAAGAGCATCAACGAAAGCAAATAAAAGTTGATTTGGTGTTTCGAGCATCCTTTAACGAGCAATTATTAATTAACTACTGAGCCACTGTTTTCATTCGAACAAGTAAAGAAGGCCTAAGTTCGGGTGCAACCGAATATACTAAACTAATGAATTTTGCCAAAATCAAAGCCAGGCAAATATCTTAAGGTGCAAAACGTTAACCAGAGGATCGSAATCGAAGTAAATATRTATATGTATATGTATATAAGGGTTTTTTTATTAACTATTAATTTTTTTCACTCCCATCATAAAACGTTCGACCATGCAAAAAGCTGTGTTGAAGCAGAAGGATACTATTTTGAATAAAATAAATTGATTTTGCCGAAAAAACCGTTTGTGCTGTTTTTTTTTAATCCTGTTTATTTTGGAAGGCACCTTGCATAGAGTATATTTATGTATATATAAAATTGCTTAGATTCCGATCCTGACGTTTTATATCTTGTGGTATTTCCCTGACATTGATTCTTGCAAGCTACAAGAGTATAAAATGTTCGGTTGCACCCGAACTTAGCTCTTTCATACTTGTTAAGTTTTGCTCTAGTGCTAGTAATCAACTTGGATTGAGGTTTAGCGAAGACACCTACCAAACTGAAAAAAATAGCAGATGAGTACTTACTATTAAAAATAATTTGTGTTGCTGTTTTAGCATAAAATGTTTCCCAAACAATTTTAAAAATATAGATAGTTCTTAGGCGGATAAAAATCCGAATTCGTTCCGGTTATGTATAACTGACTATAATAGAGAAGAGGGTTTTGTTCGGGTGTCTGCCTCTGCAATACCATGAAAACYAATTAGAGGTGATCGTGTCTCACAYGATGTTGTTAATAAGAAATCMAATTTATATCCGCTATTTCTGTTATTGTATTGAAGGAGCTMACAGAAGATAACTACTTCGAATAATAGAATGTTTTAATTAAGAATTAGGCRAACTGGAAGTATAACTGAATATGGTTGGAATCGAAAGTGGTACGGTAAATTAGAAAATCGTGTATSTTCCTTTAAATTTAGTTAAACGAGCTGTGCTGATCTATACTTAATGAAAAATATATATGAAAGTTTCAGGAGATCCGATGGAGACAAATTTTGTTCTGCGATGAGGTCCATTTCCAGCTCAATAGGTATGTAAACAAGCGAAATTGCCGCATTTGAGACGAAGAGTAACCTGAAGAGCTTCAAGAGCTGCTATTTCTTACGTGAGGCGCCATTTTCCACACGTCGATTGGCTGCCAGAGTTTAAAGGCTATGCGGATAATACTGTTTCAGGCCTTAGAGYAAAACATCCCGCCGTGTTACGGGGATTACCAGTCAAAATGTTCGAACGAGTGATTTAAAATTGGGCTCAACGGATGGCCAAAGAATGCTTTTTCGAATGCTTATAAAAATTCTCCATATATTAGTGATTTAAGTAGAGTTTTTTTTACCTACGATATTAAAAACTAAAGCTTCAGCGGACATCAGCAATAAAAATATCAAATATGAAATATCGCACACCCTAATATGCGTATATGTATGCTTATGCTGTGGCCGCTTATTTACTTAACGAGTTAAGCGTGTAAATTTAATTATTGTAAATGCAGCGAAATACCACAAATTGTATTTATTTCCGCACAAAATAATTTATTAAAAACGCATAAAAATCCTCTATTGGCGAACCGCGGCGAAATCCGATTAACACATTACTTTATTGTGCGATGAGCGGTGATAATCGTTTGGGGGATTTACATTTACAAAAATAAAAAAAAAAAGCTAAAGTTTGCCATGGACTAATTAACTCATAAATAAAMAAGTTTTTGCTACAAATATGAGGCAAATGTATTACGCAATCGTGCAWTACACGAAATCATTGTGAAATGGCAAATGCAAAGCTTCTGCTAATATACACGCTTAGTTAAAGCGGAGCGTGCATTTAAAGTGCATTAATTTGCCCAAAACTATTCCATCAAGCATTGTAAACACTTGAACTTCACATAATTTTGAAATAGTTTTCCTTTTATGACTGCGCTGCTGCTGCGAGCAGAACAAAGTTTCGGTCGCTTCAGTGCCCTGGTGCAWTGGAAATTCTTCAAGTACACCAACACCAACACAAATGCCTGTTTGTGTGGGTGGGCTCTTAAATGGATGTTTAGGTGCGCTCACATTCAGTCAATTATCCACATACCTTACCCGCCCGCTCCGACCACTGGCATCCCGGCTCGCTCCTTCATCATCCAACCACTCTAATCAGATCAGGGGCATTCCTTTAGAGAGAATTCTCATACATGCAGCATGCAAGRAATTTGCACTATGCACTTGTGGCACTTGCTAAATTGCAGTATGTAACAAAGTCGAATGCCAAGCGGTGGCCAGTCGATGGTGCTGTCCATTTGGTAATTAATGCTCGCTTCATTAGTARTTTTATTGCGATGAAATTAAAGTCGGTTCACAAAAGCTGCGGAAGTTACTTAACTATGATTTTATAAAGCTTTAATATTTAATGGAGGCTGGTTTATTGAATCGATGCATTGGTATGACAGCTGCAGCTGTGCAGTCGGATCTGAACAATTTCTTCGGAGATTGCAGCGTTGGCTTGASCAATAGTCCATGCTGAATTTCGCAAATTTCGTGAACAAAATTGCYAAAGTAATTACGAAATGTCGTGAGGAAAACTCGTGAAATAAAATACTTTTCATACATGGACTTGATCGATCTCTTTGTATGGTAGCACCACATCATATTAACAAATTTGACCCGTACTAAGGATTACGTCCTTCAAAGTCAGCTTCTTTGGTTCAAAGTCAGTAATGAAAATGCTTAATMCAATTCCATTCATGGATTTTTGGAGCACCATTCGCTACATTGTTCCGATGTTTCAAAGCTGCGCTAGAGTCACTCTTGTGTCTTGCGGAAACCATTCACTGGTCAGTGAAGGTGTTAATCCACATGTTTTTAGAGATGTTCATTCACTTTTGAACACATGCTCTCCTTCTGGTGGTTGAGGGAAWTTCGAAATATAGTGATTAAACAGTAGTGGAGGGAGAAAACCGCTCTGCGGAAACCAATATTTCCTTTTGATTAATTATCGTCCAGTCCGGGTCAAATTTGATCAGATGAAATTTTATCGATCAGTTCATTGACACAATCGATCTAACCATCGACGCTGAAGCAGCATGACTTGTAATTGACATCCGAGTTATGTGAAAGAGCCTTTTTTTTAATATATATTGCCTTTAAAAATGTAAGGAAATCGATTTTGAGACAATTTATTTTAGATATCGATAACCGTCACTTCGCTACTGTGATTACTGCTAATATCGCAAACAACAACCTGCCACTAAATATCGGTAACTTTTCATCCCCTATACGCATGTGCCTTTATAAAGTCCTTTCTCATGAACACTACTAGTAATCACAAACTCTCTGCGTGGCGCATAAATGGCTAGACCACCGCAGCCTGCTGAAAATACCTAATGATAAAGCTTCAATAAAATCATACAACTCATGCAAATCGGTGATGAAAATCATTCCAGCTTTTAATTACTGTGACTTGCAAAGCTCTTGACATCACATAGTGCTCAGCACTGTTGAATTCATTGTTGTTGAGCTGTCATARCCAACGAAGGCTAGTGTGGTGCTATCAGCCCGTATACAGTTTAACGAAAAGCCGGCAATCRTRGCACAACCGTCAGACAGCCCGGCGAACACATTGGCTTGTTGCGCTTTCGACGAGGTTCTCAGCTGACATTATCCGCATCCGTGATCCATATGTACGAGTATGCTTGCAGATATGTATCATAACGCAGCATCGGTATGGCCACACGTGGCATGTTGTGTGGGCGCGCGTAYGGCAAATCTTTTAATCTGCGCCTTGGCTTTCGCTTACAACTTCGAACATGACCCGCTACTCGGGTGTGTGTGTGGTGTTTTAGGCTCACTTACGGCCAGTTATTGAGACAGTGAAGCAAACTTGTTGGACATGTTGTAGTTGCTATTTCCCCATWTGTGTTTACATTTGCCACGAGACGWGTACTCTTTTTGCCCACACCRCCATCGTCGCTTATTGTGGCAGCTTGGGTAATGGTCTATAAGGTCGCTTGATTGAGTGCTTTACTGTTTTGCTGCTGTGGCAAATCAACTTGSCCGTTGTTGTTGAGTCGTGGCTGCTCTCTTGTTATTGAGTCCATTGAATTGTTTCGATTAGCTTTCTTAGTGCTCATAGTTGGCTGCGGCGTCCATACAACTTCAGATTGAACCACAGCGGGCTTTTGATCGCTGACATGGCCAAAATGTTATAAAGCCAACACATGCTTGCATTTCATCAATTCCGTCTGTAATGGGTTCGAGCGTATGCCTTTCGCTATATGTCGCCGTATTTAACGCATGCCACATATGTGTGTGTGTGTGTGTGTGTGTAGCTAGGAACATGCTGGATTAAAGCTGAAATTGATACTTGAAGGTAGCGAGATTTGACTTCTTGTTGGATGTTTATGGCACTGAAGCCTTGATTGCTCGTTATGTGCGTCTAATGTCTGCTATTTGGTCGGATTAGGTGCAGTAAAGTGGCATCGAATTTGTTAAGATGATTGCAGTTCAATTGGTGAGTGGGTGTACGTTGGATGAAGATTTCGAAATATTTTCGCCTTGAGGAGTTAAATGTTTATCCGCGATTTTTAATGTGAGTTATCTTAATAAAATTGAGTGTATATTTATGCTTAGAAGGAAAAAAAAACCCGGGTAAAAACTCGCCCTATACCCAATATCTATAATTTACAGGTCTCATGTACCTGAAGGTACTTCGCTACCTTTAATCCTTGCAATTTGCAATAGTATGAAATGATTGGTTATGCCCGAAATCAGCACTTCCTTACTTGTTTCTTTGCATTCTGATTAATTTAARCCCGTGAATTCGATAAGCTAGTTAGTGGTTCATCCTAATATATTATATATAGTTTTTTATTCTCATATTTTCCAAGCAACATTTTCAATAGTAATTTGACTAACTTGAAATAATTTAGTTTTTACTGTTTTCCATATATAAGCCCTGAAACTTATTGAAGTAGTAAGCAGTCAATTCCAGCACAAATAAGAAGCTCGCAATCAGGCAGCCGAAGAGCAACGCAAATATGGCGCCCGAAATATTTTCGATGGTTAGCTTTTGTGGTGGTAATTTATTGATGTGCCCYGAAGCCAAGTTCAGCATAATTTCCTGTGTTTGCCGATTCAGGTATTTTGCCACAATCTGTTGGGTGAAATAAGTAAAATATTTTTATGTTTAYAAACATACTTATGAGCATGAGATAATTTTATATACAAAAGTTCAAATTTGATCCAGACAGGTCCATATAAACTTTTCCTTTTTTCTTGAGCGAGTTATGGATATAATTGCGTCAGTAATTCAACGAAAGTTGAAATTTACTAAAGGCGAATAGCTTACTGGACCTCTGAGAATTTACCTTGGGTCAGCGGAATCTAGCGGCTGGGGAAATCAAACGGTTAATAATTTAGAGCTKTCGAAATCTTTAGCATGATGTATATAGTAAAGTGGAAATTATCGATGATAAAATATTTTGAAATGGAGCCTCGCTTTTAATAACAGATTGCACAAACGACTCTTACATAATCGCCTACCCTGACTAAAGATATTTAATCGCACTTCCTTACCTTTCTTTCCCAATGTACAAAAAGTCCCGTTTCAAYGCAAGCGCGTATATGTTTGTCAAAGAGCGGCATCAGTGGCCAGCCCCTTATGGAGACAGCACGRCTCCAATCAAAGTATAAATCATCTTTAGATACCTAAAAATTTTAGTAAAGATTTATAAATAATCCTTGGAAAAAAAAACAAGAAGAATTACAATTTTTGTTTCTAAAGCAGGCGCTGTCACATAATCACCAAAAGAAAAAGAGCCACTCATAAGACGTTCGATACCCAGTCCGTAGTCTGAACGAAAGCTGGCATTGTATAAAAAATCATAGTCGCGCACTTCGAATTTCTCGGACATTATTTGCTCTTTCTCGATATTAGAGCTGTCTATAGTTTGAATCCATACAATGGATGGCGCTGACCAAGTCCAATCCGTTTTCGACCATTTTTCCATAGTATCAACAGCCTCGGTGAATAACGGTACAGTCAGTATGGATTTCAATTGACCACTATAGGTGCTGTCTCTTATACACATCTAGATGTGTATAAGAGACAGGCGACCATTTTTCCATAGTATCAACAGCCTCGGTGAATAACGGTACAGTCAGTATGGATTTCAATTGACCACTATAGGTGTTCTCCAAGGTAATAGTGGCACAGAGTATCATCGCCAGAAAGAAACGGGCGGCAAAAGTGTTTAGACTTTACGAATGAAAAAAAAAAATTAGGAATTTATAAATCTATAGTATCTGGTAAAATATCAGATACAAATAACTCATGTGATTTATAAATCGTGAAATAAATTTCTCTTTAAGTTAGCATAGTTTTTCATAATCGAATTCAAACAATTTGTACTTTTATATATTGCCTTAAGGGCAATCTTTGAATGGTCTACATTAGCATATTATTTTGGAAAGTTTGCGGAAAAGTTTTCAATAAGGTTTGCCTTGAAACTTTCGACCAAGCTTTGRATGTAGCTTTTGATASGATTTTGACTGTGTTTGAYTGATTTCTAMGCAATTAGAGATATTGATCAAACTKAAGCTTTCAACATACAAATTCTTAAATACCAATTAACCTTGTCGGCCCGGATGGCTGTTGTATGAAAACCGCAAACATATCCAAYGTCGCTTGTCCAAATGCTGTTACATGTTGAAAATCACATTGTACACCCCTAAGCCATTTGTCCAGCAGAGAGGCTACAAACCGRATAAAATACATAACGGCGGCACAAAGTAGAATCGTCAGTATTAAGAAAATCCAGAGGGCGTTACTGAATGGCATTATATTGGCACGCCAAGCGGGAAATTGTCTGAATGACAGATTAAAAGGAATACAAATTCACATTACATTTTGTGTATAATCCTATCATTTATGATCACTTACGCTGGCGCTGGCCCTAAAATCGCTACAGACGATCGTGCAATGATGTTGGAAGTTTCCGTGATGTTGTTGTACCAGTTGTAAATGCAGCCGATGGCCACTTCGACATTTTGTGTGTACACATCACCCAACATACCGGTGGCGCTCTCGTTCTCATAAATGTAACCCCAGTTATCGGCACCGTCTAGAGTTTTATAAGTGATAAAAATTATGCACTCTATCTATGTCTGCTTAAATTCCTATGTATATAATTCCCTAAGATCAGACGAAAATAGGCAGAAGCTAGATCTTTCCATTCGTAATAAAATTGAAGGCTAAAGCAGCCAAAATTATAGAGAATGGGCAYTGATTGCCTTTGTTTCTAAGTATATTTGAGTTTTAGTTACATAAATGTAGGAGTTGTCAACATATATCATTGCGATCTTTCGTGGGATATCAAAAAGTTGTAAAGAATACTTCTCGACGGTAATATATAGATTCATTGGCTTAAAACTTTCCTTTCTGCTTAAGGATGTTTTTTCAAAACTAGYTTTCCTTCATCGGGATCATCAAAAGTGAAATATATGTGCTTTAGTTAAAAATTTAACTTAGAATTCAGACGAAAGAAGGATTTTTGGCAGACATTTTAACAAAAAATTTAAATTTAAGTGAAAACTTCTCACCATTTTTTTTCTTTGAATTGTTGTTATTGAAAAAAATTCTTCATCCAAGTCTTTAACGAGTGTATCACAAAGGCTTGTTTAAAATTTCGTGAAGATCAGTTGAGTAGTTCTCGAAAAATCTTGTCATCTGACTTCAAAAACACAGTTTCGGAAAAAAGTGTTTAAAGACGGCGCACTTAGCCTAGCGCACAAGTTAACAAGGCTGTATCTCCCAAACTACTACTCAGAACAACATGAAAATTTAGGACAATCTTTTAGATCTGGTTGTAGGATTTCTTCTTCTTCTTCYTTACTGACGTAGATACAGCTTACATGATTATAGCTTTTTCAACAACAGCGCCCCAGTCGTTTCTTCTTTTCGCTACGTGGCGCCAATTGGAGATTCCAAGCGAAGTCTGGTTCTTTTCCTCCTAGTCTTTCCAACGGAGTGAAGGAATACTTTCAGAGCTGGAGTGTTTTCATCCATTTGGACAACATGGCCCAGCCAGCGTAGTCGCTCCCTCTTTTAATTCATAAACAATATCGTTCCATCGAATGCGATATTCGCCGTGGCCAACGCGCAAAGGGCCATAAATATTTCGCAGAACCTTTCTCTCGAAAACTCGCAACGTCGACTCATCAGTTGTTGTCATCGTCCATGCCTCTGAACCATATAGCAGGACGGGAATTATGAGGGACTCATAACTGAGGGACTGAGAGAGTTTGGTCACATTCAGAAGTAGCACCTGCTGGTAAGAGTTATTCTGCGTTGGATTTCCAGGCTTACATTGTTGGTGGTATTTATACTGATTCCAAGATAGACGAAATTATCTACGACTTCAAAGTTATGACTGTCAGCAGCTGTACACCCTTATAAAATATTGTACCTGCTCGATTAAGTTCTGCAGCTCGAATTATTTTCTCCAGCAGCARGTTGAAGAAATCGCATGATAGGGAGTCGCCTTGTCTGAAACTTCGTTTGGTATCGAACTTCTCGGAGAGGTTCCTCTCGATGCTGAAAAAGTTTGGTGTGTGTCGATTCTCTTTTCACGGGTCTTTCCTAAGATTTGGCACATGATGAGTATTTGGTCGGTTGTTGATTTTCCACGTCTAAAGCCTCACTGATAAGGTCCAATTAGTTTGTTGAYGGTGGGCTTTAATCTTTCACACAATACGCTCGGTAGACTTTTATGTGATGTTTAATAGACTTATCCCACGGTAGTTGGTGCAGATWGTGGCGCTTCCCTTATTGTGGATTGGACAGAGCACACTTCAATTCCAATCGTTGGGCATGCTTTTGTCCGACCATATTTTACAAAGAAGCTGATGCATACTCCTTATTAGTTCTTCGCTSCCATGTTTGAATAGCTCGGCCRGCAATTCATCGGTCCCGCCGCTTCGTTGTTCTTCAGACGGGTAATTTCAATTCGAACTTCTTCACAGTCGAGCAATGTAACATGTGCACAACGTGGGTTAACCTTCTGCTGGCGTTATGCTTTCACTGGTTGTRGAATTTAATCAGACAATAAAAAAATCGTTTTTTGAAACCCGTAAACCCTTAAGAATACAAATGAAATACACAAATTTTAAAATTTTTCGAATTTTACAACTTTCGTTATACAATCTTGAGTGGATGATTTTCAAAATATTGAAAAACAATAAATATAAAGATACATTCAATGACAGAGCTATTTAAGTTTAGGTACTTAATTTCTTCATTCAATGTAAGATTTTATTCCAAGATTAACCTCTTAAACTTTGGTTTCTAATAAAGATAAACCGACACCTAGCAGCTGCTTATTTTATAATTTTACTTGAGGACCCGTCCACGCTTTACTTTAGCTGATACATAGATGTCACTAGCAATATCCTCTTTATGATTTCTAATCAGCTCCTACCTTTAAGAGATACGTATACTAATTTGGCAACTGAGGAAATGATGAACCGGTCGTCAAGCGTGGAAAGACAAAAACGTCGTCTAATAGGGTTATGGCATCAGTCTTTTGGAATGCACGTGGTATAATCTTCATCCTCTGATTACTGAACCAGTTATGAACCATTGCATTGAGTATTTGGTCGCAGTTCTATTCTACCATTCCCAATACTTAGCAATTGTGATAGTTTTGAGGAAGGATTAGAATGAAATTGTACACATATAATTTATCGTTTCCGTTTCAATATTGCACTGCTCTGTGCAATGCTTTTAATATAGTTTTTATAACTAATTTCATCCATATCCACCTCCTCCACTTCCGTCAATAAAATGTCAAAAAAATTTGATACCGTTAGTAAACAATTACACAAAAATTATTTTAAAATAAATATCGTTTTTACCGTTTTTATTTATTTTTATTGTGTCTTTTATATTAACGTAAAGTGTTTTCCAATTAGCACTCTAGCATTAGCATTGGAACAAAAGCAATTTACCATCAATTTTTCTATACACTTATTTCAATTAAAATTATATACATATATGCTATAGGTCAGTGTACACTGACTATAAAAATTCCTTTTAGGAACAAATTGTTGTACCTTAGTCAATAGAAAGCACCACGATGATAAAGCCAAGGAAAAAGTACCTCCACGTGTTTCCGATAACGTGAATTTGTATAGATCTTCCTTTTAAGAGCCATGCCATCTTCTGTCATGTCCATTAAATTGGTAATATTAGGTACTTCCTTTGAATCGATCAGCATGAGGGATAAGTGTCCAACAACTAAGTTTAAAGCTGTGAAGAAAAACCAAAGAATATTACGGAGATTATAATGCTCATTTGGTATTTCACTTTTTACCCACCGAAAGCGCCATTTTTGAGCAAGTCGGCATGGATTTCCTTTAGGGTGGGTAATTTTTTGGGATATTTCAGTAATTTCAAGTACTCAATCAAATTATCATGATAGTATTTAATAAAATAATCGAAATGCTTTAGTTTCACATCCAAGCTCGTTGACGATAGCAGCAAAGTATATAGATCAAATATCGGTGAACCATAATGCGTCATCTGAAAGTCAACGAAATATGTTTCCTTCAGTTTACCCGCGTCATCATATTGGAACATAATATTGTTGGCCCAAAAGTCTCCATGATTTAAAACATTGAACCCATTTGGATCGTTTTYCAGTAGCGAATGAAATTCCTCTGCAAAATACTCGTGACTTTTTTGCTAAAATAAAAAACAAAAATTAATAGAATAAAAAAAACACACTTATTTTACATTAAACTAAAGCCTCGGCACATACCAAACTATCGTAGTACTCTTCATGACCCTCATACGTGCGAACACATTCCATATATAATGGCGCTGTTAATTCAATCATCAGTTCCATCATTGCTAACATGCCCTCGTTAAATATTCCATCAGTAACTACTTTTGGATATTGTCCTTTGGTTTCAACACGCACCGCTGAGGCGGCGTGCCATTGTGCCAACTTTTTCAATGYGGCCTTGGTGTGTTCCATGTCGAAACCCTCAATACGGTTGACATTTTTGAAACCATGGGGACGTAAATCGTCCATGAGTACAACACCGAATTTGGATGGCGTTTTTAGATCGTAAGATTTTGTTCCGAATTTCACTTCAACTCCCGCATCTCTATACATTTTCTCCATTTCCGGTATCACGTCTTTATACATGACATTTTCGTTATCATTTAGATTATGATAATTCGCCATTAGTTCTTGTACCGCGTCGATGGGTAGTTTGATCATATATGACAAATTTTGTAATTTTCCATCTAAAGTATGAACAAATAGACTTTTGAAATTTTAAATACCACAACAAGTAGTGCAATAAACTAATTTTTACTTGCCTTCAAGCTCTGCGTCTAAATTCACCGATGCCAAGACATTGACTAAATTTTCGCCAGCGACTTCCCAGACTTTGGCTGTGAAATTTTTAATGCTCTTAAAATTTGGTACGTTTTTCTGCAGCAGATCTACAAATAGTTCCGCTTTCAGCCATTCGGGGATTTGACTCTCAGCATTCGTTTCGCCTTTGGCTGCAACACTATGATTAGTAGTTTCCGTTGCACTTTTAATGATTTCCGCAGTCCCATTTGTACACACTTCTGTTGTCGCTGACATTTTACTTTTGTAAATTTATGCTGTTTTCACTCAACAATTTTCACTAAATTTGCCTAAGACTAAGCTTTAAAGAATACAATGTGTGTGCACCACGTCTAAACCGATCGCTGTACGGCGTATAACTATTCGAAAAGAGCTTTGCCGCAGCCTTAATAACGTAAATTGTGTGATGATGTTTCGTACTTAATTTAACCCTTTATAGGTGTATGCATGTAAGTCATTCAGAAATTTTGATATTTTCTAAGATATTTTTTTAAATTAATTTATTTCAGAGATAAACTGACCGCAATAAACATTTCCGCTCATTCATACGAACGTCTAGTGTATGTATGCACATTAGGGTGTTTTTTTTTTTGAACTATTAACTTTTTTCAGTCCCGTCACGAAATTTCCTTGGACATACCCTAAAAATATCCCTGAAAAATTTAGTCCTTAATATTAACATTAGGAACTGGACCAAGGCCGGTAAAACTTTTCTATAGAAAATACACTACAATCGCGAGTTTTTATCTTWAAATTCCTACACATCAGAGATATTTTATGGCATCGCTTTTACTTTAGGCACATATTTCTCAAAATTGTTCACTCTACAAAAGTGTCCAGTGCAACAAGTCGTAACTCACACCGGCAAGGTAGTACGGGGCTCTAAACCCGATTTTTCTACGAATTTGGCATTGTTTTGTATATATCTTGTAAAGGACAAGAGCTATAGAGAAAATGTACATGACAACGTTTGTAGGAAATTTAATTTGCTATAAAAAAGGTTCGAGGTCAAAATCGCTATCTTTAATACTTCTCGAGATATTCAGCTTTTTAAGCAAGGCTTTTTATAGGCCTTGGTCCAGTCCTTAATGTTAATATTAAGGCCGAAAATTTGTAGGGAATTTTTTTAGGGTATTTCCAAGGAAACTTCTTGACAGGACTGAAAAAGACCAATAGTCCAAAATGCAAAAACACCCTAATATACATACATATTATTGTATTAAGATTTACCTGAATGACTTTCATATTGAATTCGTTGAGCTTATAGGCTTCCTAAAGCGTACATTTCACTTAAGTTTAAGTCTGACTAATTCTCTTACTAGGCATTTAAAGAGTTTGAGCATCCTTTTTAGAAATAAAAAAAAAAAGCATATGTCTCTACGTTTTTGATATTTTTTGGTCCCTTAGAATACAAGAAAACCAATTAAAGYTATATTGAAGGTACAATTAATATGSCACAGATTAATWAAATGCACCGAAGTTTCATCAGGGTAACGCACATACAATCACTAATAACAGAGAGTAAAGTCATCCGGATGTTATAATTGTAAATAAATGGAGGCTAAACCATTTTTTTTTCYATTTWAGATACAAAGATACACTGTTATCARTAAAACACGCTWTATTAATTTTATTGAGATAACTTGCAATACAAAAGCCACCCGGARGTTTGAAAATATTTGTTTTCGTATATTGGAGCTAAGGAAAGTATTGACCCGGATCAATTCCATCTTGACACAAAGACATGCCATTCACAAGAAAGGATTATGTATAAATTGTAAYTATTTATATCTCATACATTTACCGATATATTCTGTCGAAAGTCTCACATGTTCGCTACCTAGGGGACTAGGAACAGTTTTGGTTAACTTTAGCGGGCGCATTACGGAAGTAAAGTTTTTAGCTGGAAAACACAAATTTCGGGGATTCGAATAAAAGTGGGCGGTGCCACGCCCATTKMTYAACTGCTATAAAGCTCTCTTGCACCATCTCGGAGGTAAAAGTTAATGGTCTCTAATGAATTTAGTTATTGATTTAAAAATGAGCTCGGTCTTGTAATAATANTATAAAGCTCTCTTGCACCATCTCGGAGGTAAAAGTTAATGGTCTCTAATGAATTTAGTTATTGATTTAAAAATGAGCTCGGTCTTGTAATAATATATAAAGCTCTCTCAAACCATCTCGGAAGTAAAAGTTAATGTTTCTAGTTAATTTATCACACTGTTAGTGGTTTTTAAAAGTACCGTTATCGTTCAATTAAAAATCTTGCAACAAAATATCGTTTTTTATCGTTTAATAACGTAGTGGTTATAAATACATATTAGTTTTGCGTTTTTTATGATTACTATTTTTATAGTAAACACATTATATTATTGTTTTTTTTATTTTTGAATTTAGTATTTCCGTTAGAAATCTCRTGCMATATTCAAAACACCACCWATGTGATATTAAATATTATATAATKTGCACWCATGTACTTAAGTCTGATTTTCTTATTACTTTTTTCTCTTTTAAATATTCAGTACAGTATACACTACTTAAATGCACTACAGAATTACTTAATTTTTGCATCAATTAACTAATTAGCTGGCAAATCAATTAATTGAATGCAGAAATATCGTTTATTTAGTAAAACTTATCAATTAGNGAAATATCGTTTATTTAGTAAAACTTATCAATTAGAAGAGGAAAAAGCGGCTCTTACATAAGACTTTCCATGAAATTCGCATAAAGTCTTTGAAAAAAAAAAAATAATTACAGGAGAGGAGAGAGAGACACTTTTTGACTAGCTTTGAACGCACAGTAACGAGCTCAGCGCTCGCTGTCGAAGTGAATGCTCAGTTCCTTAAAAGATACTGCACTTCGTAGCAGTACGTCTACCGCCACCTTGATAGCAGCCACTCTGCCTGAAAAACACTGCAGTAATCCRGTAGTCTAAAGCTAAAATTCTTCTGAGTTTTCAGGGGGTGGGAGCTTTTAAGAGTAACCTTCGACACAGAACTGAAAACTGTGCGTTACCTACGTTAGCGCCGATTAACACGCTTTTTGCTCTTATCGTATTGATTTGTATTGAAGAGTTTTGATAAAGTTTCATTATAAGCAATAATATTTAGTTAGACTTTCATAACTAACATATGCTCGGAAATCAAATATATTTCTTTCCAAGCTTTAGAAAATCGATCTTTATGTGATATTAAAATGCGTAAAACACAGGTTAAATTTTTTAAGGGGTTACATGGGTTTACGGGTTTTCAAAAAATTTATTTGTTTATTATTTTATTAAATTCTATAATGCCTCTGGAATATTGTTTTAAATTTTCRTGTAGATCYGAGTGATAGTTTCGGAGATACAGCCTTCAGAACATGTGCACTTGTGACTCAYCTTWATTGTCTTTAAATGCGTTTTTCTCRAAACTRCGTTTTTGAAATMAAGATTTGACAAGAKWTCTCGAGACCTTTCCAACCGATACTCATGAAATTTTACACAGGTYTTTGATATACWTAGATGAAGGTTTTTWTTTATTTTTTTATAATTTTTTTTTKGKWAAAAWKRARKKSYWAAAAWYSMAATTTYMRKTTTTTTTCCTTTGTCCACTTTGGATGATCCTGCAAATAGTTATTCTGCCAACGCGGGCGCATCTTTTTTCAGAGGGGTAACCGGAAATGGCGTCCCAATAGCCGAGTTTAATACATTTTTTTCCAAAAATTTTAAAATTTCTTTGTTAAAAGTGTATGTTTGTAACAATAAAAAGTGTTAATAAAATATTTATTTTTTTATATGAGGAAAAATTGTTGAAAAAAGTCTGTTTTTTACCCAAGGGAACCCATGTCGCGATAAGTCAATTATCTGCTAGTATATAGTAGAATAGTATTTACAAAATGCTTTGTAAAAGTTACTTTAAACAATGTTACAAACTTGCCGCACTGAATAATGATTTTGAATTTTATTAATTTTTTATAGAAATATGTATTTAAATACATGCAAAAACATTTTGGTGGAACTATGTACTTTAATCTGACATGGTTATTTAAACTTATGTTTAGTTTGTATTCAACACGATCAAAGCTCAAATTTTGTTTAGGGGGAAGCTCTGTTTTATTCTGATCTTTTTTACACTATTGAGCCCAGTTTGGCAATATAGGGTTTTTTTATGCAGAAATATTGAAGCATAAGTACGAGTAAACTAATATTCAGGTTTCATTGTGAAAAATTTTATTTTTTGCGAAATTATTTCTTATATATAGAATATATTTAATTGAATATCAGTTACTCTCAACGTAACAAAGCTTGCTGTGTTAAGAACGCTTTAACGTTATTCAAACAGTCTAGAGAGTGATCAAGCTGATGAAAAATAAAAAATTAAAAATTAATTATAATTAGAGAAAAACCAAAATTATAAGCTTTTTCCAGCTTTTATTGGAGCTTTTGCTAGCTTTTATGGGAGCTTTTGCCAGCTTTTATGGGAACTTTTGCTTGCCATAATACTATGTGTGCCTACCAGTCGAGCCCGCAGTTGCTTTTCGGACAGCATGCTCGTGTAAAAATTTCTGTAAAMAATTGTGAAATTTTTACCATTTGWGATCTATGATTATYAAAAGTATTAAATTGGTGGCAAAAAAATGATAAGGATAATAGATCTTGAAATTTCYTGAAATGATTACGTTTGGTTATTGATATCCAGGCATATTTGCTAATCAACAGCAAATAAGGAGTACAAATACACACACACACAAGTTGTCAACAAATAACAAAAATARTGCCGGAACAGCCGGCTTTACGCGTGGCTATGACAAGTTGAACAAATATGTATATTTGTATATGTATATAACATTCATACATACATATATGCTTTAATAGATGTCTGCTTGAACACATACCCTCCTGAAGCGTTCACAGTCTTATATACTCATATATACAAAATATATTTGGTAAAAGTAATGCCAATTGAAAACGAAAGCTAAACACAGGTTAATACAAAATCTAATAGAGAGGAAGGCTAAATTTAAAACGCAGCACATTTTGGTGTGCTCATTCTCATAGTACATATGCTCATATATATATTTACATATGCGTATATATCAACACATAAAGCCGTTATACAATTTAAAATAATTTKTGACAGCTCTTCGATGAGACTACCTGGACCTACACGCACCTGCTGGCCGATTTGAATACGAGAGAGGTGGAGATTATTGATCCAGTACAGGAGAAGGCCAAACGTGATGCAAATCTAGTTAAGGATCTATTTCTATCAGGGATCAAGATTTCTATTGTTCCGTATTTTTTTGTTGCTCCGCGATGTTGTAGTTGCTGTTATTTAACGTGCAGACAACGCAATTTTAGAGCGCCAATTATTTTTGTGGAATAACAAATTATATAATATATTAATTATAGYGATTAGTGATAGCAAGCAAAACTTACAAGAAATAAGGAARATACTGAAAATACGGAAAATAATGCAAATGTAGAGTCGCAAAATTGAACCAAACGAGTTGCTCTCTTTAATTTCGATAATTAATACCTTACATTGTAAAACCCGAATTGCAGTGCATAGTTTTTATTATTCTTAATATTAATTGCAAGCATTGTTTAACTCTTACTAACTGCATTTCCTGTAATGCTCTCAGAAAAAATATTGCTTGCTTGAAAGAGTCTATCCTGATATCCAATTTTAAAGAAAATATATAAGTGAGTATAAGCTTMTTTGTAATAGAATCAATACATAAAGGTGTTTCGATAAATCAATAAATTTTATTCAACTRTATAACTTTAGATTTAAACAAAGAGCTCAGAGTATTAGTGAATTTCGAGTTTCCTTACTTTTTTGAAGGGATCATTTTTTTTTGAATTTTTATTCGAAAATAGAACTTTTTTCACATATCATGAGGTATATCGTGGAGTGTATTAACAAATTTTTTCGGAATTTTTTAATGATATATGTCGGAGAAATGGCTGGGTGAATGAGATGCGTTATTTCACTGACGGACACGATTTCTCATGTTTGGAAACACAAAAACTCTATTTTCTTAAAAAGTACTAGAATCATGAAAAAATGTTTATCATTAAAAAAGTAATTAACGCTCTTTTTTGAAATTTTTCTCCATGTATTTTTACATAAATTTTCGGCATAACATTGTCAATAAATTATACAAAATTATTAATCTMGTAGGGACGATAGCCAGGCATGAACATTTAAAAGAAAAAWTTAAGCAAATCGGTTGAGTAGTTCGAYCGGAATCATGTCTGCCATTTTAAAAAAGTGTGTTTTTGAGAAAAACGTGCMCAAAGAAGGGTGACATTTCAATTTAAACTGCGCGCGTCGAAGGATTTGGAGAATTTTTTTTTTTTAAGTTGGTAGTTCTGTCAGTCACATTTATATCACATTTCATGTCAAAATATTCATTAGTGTTTGAAACACTTGTCATTTTGCGAGCTGCTAAAAGTGAGTTTTTCGTTTTTTGCGATGTCGAAATTTGTTGAGCAAAGAATTTGAATTAAATGATCATTTCGCTAAAAACTCAACCCATATCGTTCCGCAACCACCATATGCACCTGATCTGGCGCCATGCGACTTCTGGCTGTTCACCCAGCTCAAAAGACCGCTCCGGGGACACCGTTTTAATACGATATTCAAGAAGCAGCGAAGACGGAACTGAAGGCCATCGCGGAAAGTGACTACAAACAGTGCTTCGAAGATTGGAAAATCCGTTGGCATAATGTATACTACATCTAGTGGGGATTACTTTGAAGGAGATGTAATTGATTTGGAAGAATAAATAAAGAATTTTCAAAATAAATACAATGTCAGCTTATTTTTTGGGCACAGTACTAGAATATAAGTTAGACTCCACCAATAGCAACCAAACAAAACAGCAAACAAATTAGTTATCAATCACTCAAAATCCCACTAAATAACATATTTACACATCTACCATTTCCATATACATAGTGAACACAMATATGCACGCAGATCACATCACTGGCAGGGGTTGGCTCAAGTAATTGTTATCCCGCACCAAATCGGCGGTGCTAAGGCAGATATACACATCAACGAGATGATTTGGACGTCACCACATCGACACTTTCCAAAGGTTTGTGTTTGAGTCAAAATATTTGATATTTTTTGGGAGTATCATCTAAAGTAMAAGAAYGCGTGTTTTAGTTAAAACYTTATTTTAGACTTTGGACGAAGGAAATAAAACTGAAAATTGGATTTTGGCAGATATTTTTACAAAAAATTAAAATTTCACGACTTTTTTTTCAAATAATTGTAATCGAAGAAAAATAATTCTTCATCAAAAATCTTTTCAACCGACTTCTAGAACACAGTTTCGAGCAAAACGCGTTTAAGGGCGGTGCACTTATCCTAGCTAGCCTCGAGACCACAGGTTCTTAAGGTTGTATCTCCGAAACTATTARTCAGATAAAATTTAAAAATTAGCACAATATTCTAGGGGTATTTTAGAATTTAAAAAGACTATAAAAAAAAATCGATTGACCGGTGAACCAATGCAATCCYTTAAGAACGGTATGGCTCAAAGTTTAAGGTTAGGAACGATTAGTCATTTCGTTATCAAATATCAAAATCGGGCAACTAGGACAAAAAGTATGGAAATMTAAACTGTTAAAATACTTTATTCATCATTTTATTTTAAAACTAAATATTTAAGTCAAGGGTTATACGGCTGTCAGGAAATAAAGTGGGATTTATTAGAAACTTGTTCYAAGATGGATCCCAAGCTATGGATTTCTGGTTCTATAATTAAGTACATTTATCAAATAGATTATGTTAGGTTATTAAGGTTCGTTATGACATAGCCTGAATATTTGAAACACAGTAATTATATTTTCTCACATTCTWGTTTAGAAAAATACACCAAAACGCCGAACACTATATTTGCTTAAAAAACAACCAAGATTTCAAATAMYGAAACAAAGTTATAACCTCGATATTAATTTTCGAATTTTCTTTTTTCACTTTTAGACAACACTAAATCACCGAAGAAGAAATCACCGATCCAGCAAATACACCACACCACGAGGCAAACCTCATTAATAGCGCACAAACGCAAAACGCCACAACGGAGCGAGGCCGCAAAGTGTCTTCGCTCGGCGATACACCTTTCGCGCGTTCGTGTCGCAGTGAAACGAAAGAACTAAGCTCGGCACTGCGAGATCGCGAGGCATTTATACGAAATCTACGCATACAGTTCTGAATGGGCAAATTACCACGCCTTACCGGACCACATCTCGATGACAGCGAAAGCAGAGGTTAAAAGCTGAAGCGCAAAATACGCCGTACATGCGACTACCGTCCGCTGGGCCGCGCTCACCAAACCCGATCAGCCCGGTTTCTATGTGGAATGGGCACTCGAAGGTGATGGACTCTACAAAGGTGATCGCATATTCGAGGTCAATGGCAAGATGATTGCCTGTCGCACCAAAGAGGGACGGCACAAAGCCATCAGCAATTCAGGCATATGTCAAATAGTGGTGCTGCGCAAAAAATGTGCGCCGACACCACAAAAACAGCTAGATCAAGAGAACGAAAACAATATGCGTCTACAGCATCGCATATTCTATCTCGACGAGCAAGTGCGTGAATTGCAATCGGCGAAGGAGCAGCCGCAACAACTGCAAGCTACGGCGCAGACGTCACAAAACTAAACGACACTGATCAAGGAGAATACACAACAGGAACTGCAACAAGAGCGTACATCGCGTATCAGCGCGCCGCCTGTCTACACCTGCATGTCACCGAAATCTTTGTTCGCCTCCCAGATCTCGATCAACAGCGACTATGCGTACATACAACATACCCATTATTGTCGCAATAAGAAAAATTTCTTTCTCTCTAATTTTCCGCGCACAGCATGGAAAGTCTTTGAATCGCTGCGAATGTTAGAAAAAGCTGGTGCTTGTACGTTTTATCAAAAACACAATCCTAGAACGGTACAACACTTTACAAGAATTTCTAGAGACCTCTTCAACTGAAGAAAATATAAAAAAAGTGAAGGATATGCTGCTTGAAAATCGTCAGTCATGTGTTAGGGAGATGGCAGGAGAGCTTGAGCCTATTCGAATAATTTTGGTGGATATTTTCAGTTCTTGCTAAGCTGATCCCGATAAAGCTGACTTTTTCAAACAAAGTACCGTATGTCTTACGTAGAGCATTTTAATTGCCAATGAGACATTGGCTTATGAGTTTGGCATGCAGCTTCTATTTGACTTTGTTGAGGCGTTTGCGTGAGAGCATCCGTCAAAAACGTCTGGAATTGTGTAAGAACCATTCATGGATTTTACACGATGATAATGCACCATCGCATCGAGCCAAGATTGTGACTGAATTTAAAGCCGAAAATTCAATAAATATCATTAATCAACAGTCGTATTAACCAGAATTGGCTTAGTGTAATGTTTTCTTGTTCCCACAACTAAATTGCTTATGAAACATGATATGCAAAAAAAATCAGCGCAAATGGAATGGCAGCAATGGAAGTGGACGTAATCATGTGTTTTTCAGTGTTTCATAGCGGTGGATGAGTGACTATCTGGTGCTCCCGATTTTAACCCATCGGACAACAGTTTGTTGTTATAGTTGGAGAACAACACCCGACGAATACCCTACAGCTCTGGTCTTATCTCTCGAGCAGCGTCGTCAGTACCAATAGAAACTGTGCGTGCTGCTTTTGAACAATGGCCGAAATGTTTAAAGGTTTGTGTGAAAGCAAAAGGTCACCAGTTAGGTTTTTAGATCGCTAAATTATAATATATTGTAATATATATTATTAACGACAATGAACTTTAAAACAAAATGTATGGTATTTAAATTTTTATCCGGCCTGAATTTGTAACAGAACTTATGGCAGGATTAAATTATAAATTATAGAAATAGATCCATATATTTCTATTGTGCATGCTTAACCTATTCTCTTATGTATCCTCCTACTATACACTACTGCACAACTGCTAACTAAAAACCCTGATTTAATTTGTTTGTACTTACATGGTTCCAAGCGTATATGGCAATTGCGCACTTCACAGAAAGATTTCATAAGCTCCGCTTCAGAACCCAAATAAGATATA
>NW_017536130.1:340936-346610 GCF_001853355.1 Bactrocera latifrons | reverse complement strand
GTTTTGATTAAAGTTTTGGTTAATGTTATGGGTAAGAGACGTGTCAATACTATAGGCGTACTAAAATTCCTGAATCTTTTGCCAAACCTACATCGAGTGAACGTCGCAAAAGAAATGCTTGATAACAGTAAAAACCAAAATTCGTTAGAAGATACTGCGGGATAAGTCGGCGACGGCTTATAACAAGCTTATGAAAAATTGGATTAAAGAGTGTTATGCTTTTATTAGCTTTGGAGCCTATTTTGAAGGCGATAATAAGGGTTTGTCAGTCCGGTTCAAATTATGGGCTTTTCAATGAAGATAGTGCAAAGGAGTAAGTGCGTTTAGTGGAAAAGTAATTGGTTTTGTTTTCATTTGTCGTCACAAAGTGTATGAAACGGTTTCTACAAAGTAATTAAAAATCAATTTAAAGTAGGTTGTTAGTTTTAATATATGAGATACCCCAATGTAAATGTTATGAAAGCGATTGTCAGTCAAATGCCTGCGAAATCTAGGTCATAAAGCATTGTCAGTGTTGAATGACCCGTCGAATTGACTAAGTTTTAGTAGCTAAGTTAATAAAGACTGACCATAAGCGCATTACTGCAAATGCAAGATGAACTTACTCCGATTACATTGGCAATTAAATTAGAGCTTACAAGCGATTTAAATCAATCGAATTGTCAACGAAACAAGCACACAACAACAGATAATTACATGAACAAGAAGTACAACAATATAAGTTATTAGAAAAACATCAAAACATAACTGATAAGGCAGAGCTAAAGCATAACGGTGAGTTGGCACATCTGCATATATTGAGCAAACACCAAAGCTAATAATAAACAAGTTCAGGCAAATAGCTACAAGCGCCTAGTGACACACAAACACACACACATTCGCATAACTACACAAACCATATGCTTTTGTATTGTACCGTTAAGTCAACAATTGCGTGCGAACATAACTTTCTGAGTTGTCACTGTCGTCATGCTGTGCTATGCTGTGCTTTCTCGCCGTTCTCAAACATACATTTATATACGTATATATAATCTTAGCAAATAACTTGAGAACACTCATAGCACACGCCCACTAACACGTGTTTACATATAAATTGCGAACACACCYCTTGCCTGTGATAAACCACCAGCTTCAGCAGTTGATACGCCCTTCCCATAAAATCTCACCCTGAAAAGTGCTGCTAGTTCTAAGCTTMAAATAAGTAAGTATACCGTTAGCTTTGAATAACATACCACATAATTAGCCACCACATATGGTATGTATGTAATGGAGCCGACACGGATTGTGCGCCCTCGCAGATTGTTAACTTTATTTGGGTAAAGTTCGGCGTTCCGGGCAAAAGTTTCGTTCGGCAAGAATGCGTCCAGCAGCAGTGCTTCCAAATTGCCGCTGGCGCCGACAAACTTTTGTGTCCACAGTTGGATGTTGATGTCGCGGTGCATGCTTGGAGATGCCGTGGCGAGTGTGGATAACGGTGTGGTTGTAGTTAGTTTAGTTGTTGCTCTTGTATTGGGTATTTGTTGAGTATACTTTGAATTGACTTTTGTTTTGGTAGAAATACCTTGTGSGTTGTCGCTTTGTTGTGCCGTGAGCGTTTCCGGTGTCACCATAAGGTGGTGCGGGTAAACTGGAATAAATCAAATAYAGAAGTATTTACAGCAATAAATAATGTTGTTGGTCGTTGTTGCAGTAAAAGCAATAAAAAGTGAATAATTAAGTTCGGCTACTGTAATCGCTGTTTTTATTCTATGAATGTTTGGTAATAGAAGCTGCAGCTTGATCGAATTTGTAAATACCTATAAAATGAATTTTTGTTTATATGCTTTTATATAAGCATATCACTTAACTTTGCTAGAGAAAATATACGTACAAGAATCGTGAAGACACAAAAAAGTACTGAAAGCAGTGGGGCGTATACGTTACTTTATTTAAAATATTTATGTAAATACTTTTGTAAATGGGTTTATGCAAGGGAGTATATACATAAATATGTTCAAAAATAATAATTATTCATTTATTGCATTAAGAAATCAATAAGTACAATTATATTACAGACGTTATATTTACGAGAGTTGCCTTTTACATTTCTGGATTTTTCTAAAACAAGTAATAAACTTTGAAAATAGCTTTATTGTTTTTCAAATAATTCTGCAAAGATTTACACACTTTGGCATGTGTTTGAACCAATTATTGAAACACTTATGTCACACTGACTGAGCTATCACCAAAACAAGCCTTTCAAAAGCATTAATTGTCTCGTCAGGTGTCGCAAAACGGCAGCAACTTAGTTTATTTGTTACGTACGTGAATATTAGAAGTCATTCGGTGCYAAGTAAGGACCATACGATGGCTGACTCATCAAATGTTCTAAGTGCTTTAAAATGCAGTTGTTTCTGTGGATGTGTGAGAGCTCGCATTTTTTGTTGAAGAGTGATCCGTTTGTAGCACTTGATTTTCCTAATTTCTCGAAAGACAATTAGCAAACCAATGGTTGGGTGGTTTGCTTATGACTGGTCTAGTTTTTTGAAACCATTTGCTTCATGAGTGAACAAGTTTTGTTGAATTCAGCTCCGCTCGAAGAACCTATACAGTCCCATATGCATAAATCCACCATTCATCACCTGCCACAATGTCTCATACGTGTTTCAAAGCATAATTAATGTATTTTTTTAACGTTTCTCTCGACCAATCGACACGGRATTAAATGTATGCTGGTCTCAATAATGCTCATAGTTGTCTCAAACTCATGACAGGTCACATGTCGATCTTGCAATTCGGTTTGAGCACAACAAATTGAATTAAGTTCATCGATGCACTGTTCAATTAAACTTTTTGGTCGAGATGAATATGTTTAGTTACTGTGAGCAACACAAATAGTGTTTGTATTTTGGGTGCGGAATCAAATTTCTGGTGCSKAAACGTTCAGAATGCTAGAAAAGCCCTTCGGTGATRTTTGTTCGTCGTGCGCAAGTGTTTTTGATTGGTACAAATTATTCAAGTCGAGAATGCGTTGACGACGAACCATGTCTAGGACGGCCATCAACATCAACTGATGATCAACACGTSAATAAAATAAAGGCAGTGGTAAGACCTTACTGGCATCGGCAGGATCAGTGAAAACYATTTTGAAATATTATTTGGGATTAAGAAAACTAAAAGCACGCCTGGTTCCAAAATCACTCAATTTTTTCGAAAGATAGCTTTAGCGTATGTGAAGGAAAGTTTTGCGACTACCAGAATGTCATGAAACGTCTGAGCTTTGGATCTATGCTTAGGAAGATCAGTGGGGTGAACATCGTGGCCACGGTGAGCCGAAGCCGAAGAAAACACGTCAAAGTTAGTCAAAAATCAACGTTATGTTGACAGTTTTCTTCAATTATCGWGGTGTGGTGCACTTCGTATTCTTTCCGCCTGGCCAAACTGTAAACAAGGAATACTATTTGAGTATTATGCGTCATTTGCGAAGCTATTCCTAAAAAGAGGTCGGAATTATAGGCCGACAACTCTYGGTATTTGCAGCACGATAATACACGGTCACATACTGCATTGACTCTTCGTGAGTGCTTCGCCAAAGATTCCAATATCTTGWCGCAATCCCTGTATKTGCCTGAWTTAGMTCAGTGYGACTTCTGCYATTAAGYGTGARTTGTCCGGAAATTGACCTTAAGAACTGTTTCRAGGAYTGGAAAAAACGTTGGCACAAGTGTAGCGGGGCCAAGGGGAAGTCGTTTTTGTTGAAAGTAGTAAAACCATTTTTTGGAATGATTTCCAGGGAATTTAGAATCATATAGCAAGGGTCAAGGTAAAATGAAAAAAAGGTGATTTGTTCGTCTTAAGGTATCTTAATGATTTGGAAGAAAAACAACACCAATGGTTGACCATTACTAGCTATAAGGGTTGACAGATTTCCGTATATACCAAAAGCCGACAATCCTTATTGCGGCTTGCGTCAAATAGTCGTTATTTACTCTTAAAGTGCATTTTGGTATTTTGTTGCCGAACGGCAGCTATATCCGTCATGTATGTCAYATAAATAAGAAATGGCAACTTTAATGTATAAATTATATATTTTATCGATATATGAATTCTCTAGGGTTGTACATATCTCTGTACGGTATGAATAAATTACATACAATTTATCACGCRAAACTTTGCTACGTCAAATGAAAACAATTTTTTGCAATTGTAGAATTTTCGTAATTCTGTGCATTCATTGCATTTTTACTCACACTGCAGTACCTCGGTTGATAGCAGCTCCTCGGGACGTTCATGCTCACAAAAAAAGAGATAAAATTTATCCTTGAGGCGTAACTCCGCGTTGCGTGTGGCAAAGTAGCGAGCGTGCAGGAAACGCACTGTGTCCGAAAGAATGGTGATGAAACCCTGCGAAWAAGATTACACTTCAAAATACTGCAAAACAAACATTAATGCAAGAGAGAAACGCACTCAACGCACTAAGTACGCTTTCACACGCGAAACTCAAGAAAGCCTCAACGAACATAAATGAAACTGTAAACATACGCACTTAAGCAGAGGCAAATATACTAAAAACATAATGGGCGAATGAAGGCTGACAGCGCAGCGCTGTTATCACCGTTGCTAGCGATGGAGGCAGCGTGACGCTTTACCCACCTCGGTTACAATGTCAACGGCGCGCAGCACACACAGCTCCAACTCATCGTTGTAGGCCAAATTGTCAGCGCATGTGTTGTTGTAATTGTCTCCGCAATTGCTGCTGCGGCAGCTGCCTTCGCCGCTGCCACCGCCATYCAGTTGACTGACATCAATCCATTGCAGTCCAATTAGGCGTCCCTGCTGGGACAGATTGCGGAATGCCAGCTGCACTGCCTYGAGGTATTCCCGCTGCAAGGCGCTGTCTGCGTCAACGCGCCCATCATGGACAATCAGCACTGAGGAGAATTGTGCGAAGTATCTTTGTACTGTAAGAGAAAGCAAACGGAGCTCAGTGGCAGTAGCAGTTTGCGACACAGATAGTGACGGCTGTGAAATTCAAGCGGCGGCGGCATGTAAATTGGGTGCTAACGGTGRCGCAGTTATTTCCAGTAGCCGTTAGCCGGAGGTATGCAGTTAACTTACTTAAGAGCTGCAACAAAGTTGTGACGTGCGTTTGCGTGTGTGTCGACCACATTTCGTTCTGTTGTTGTAGACTTGTTGTTGGGTTTTATAGTTGCCTCTCCGGCCGTTGGCTTGTTGCTGTCGTAAYGGTTTTTATGCATCTGCTGCAAGTTGACTTAAAGGTTGCACTGCTTTTATACCCAGCCGTGGGCAAGCATGAATGTATTAAATRTTACCTTCGCATGCCTAACGAGCGAACGGAGGATCCGCGTAGGAAATGGTYATTTAATTGGTCTAAAGAGGGACAATTTGCCGGGAAATTTGTTGATATATGAGCTATTTTCGCAAATTGAAAAATAATTGCTAGTTAAACAGTGAGCTGGTGCACATTTCAGCTGCGGAAAAGAAAATAGTTAGGAACGGTGGTAAATTTATTTGGTTTAATTTTTAATGAGAAAAAATGTGGAGAGAATTGGACAGCTYGCTTATTATGACCATATTGATAATTGGTTAATAGCTATGTGCGGGAACTGTGTTCTTCCTAATGAATTATATGATTGTTAACTTTAGGATAATTGTTTATAACGGAAGGACTATT
>NW_017536130.1:327509-339201 GCF_001853355.1 Bactrocera latifrons | reverse complement strand
CTTGCAACAAGATGTAAATTTTTAGACCGAAATTCCGAACGTTTTTCGGCAATCGCTCGCTTCAATTTRATGAGTTCTTATTGGTGAGTTTTTCATTAATGATCTCTCTCGATAGAGCATGTCTTTCTGATTGCACCAAGTACAAAGTATTCTTATGACAATATGGATGTTCCGCTTTGACGAAAAGGATGTATTTTTGTAACGTTTAACCAGCATTTCCCATAAAAAAAATAAAAAAAAAACCGTCTTTCAACGTCGCAACGTAAAATAATTTTCATCGAATAATGTCATTAGCTCCAGACTTTTTGGCCGCCCAGCACGTTCTTCATCTTCCAAGCCAAAATCACTGAGCTAGGGCAAGTTCACCATAAACACCACCATAATCCTGAGGTTTACGTCATAAAATACAATCAAGAAGAGCTGCCATCAAAAACACTTTTGCCAAACCGAATGCTGGCGGCTCCTTTTCTGCAAACGACGGAGTTATTGGTTGAAAAAAGTCGTTGGAGAAGAGTGAACCCTTCTTCAGAGAAGTGACTATAGGTATACTAGCTTTGAACTCAGTAACAGTACCTTCAGGGTTGGTCAAAGAATGCCCAAGCTCGCTATGAATAGCATTGAGTGCCTTGGTGATAAGACTGATATGAGTGCTACGCTACAGCGGAGTCGTAAAAAATTGTAAAGCTGATGAGCTAGCAAGGAAAGGAAAGAAAGAACCACTATCGAAAGCATAGTAGTGAGTCGTTGCTCTCATATCCTCYTGTGTTCTACTACTAGATAGCTGGGCTTCGCGGAGGCTTGACTAGCGTTGTTCCATCATCGCTACATGCGCTATTGCAAAAGCTTTTCGGCCCAACTTCGATCGCAGGAGATCTGGTGATCTCTTTGCTCTCAGTAARGCTAGCTTCTCCCTGGTTGTAGGGCATTGTCCTATTGATGTCCACGCTCTAAGACTGGAAGTCTTACCAGACGCTATCTGTTGAAGCTATATGAAAGAAGATTAGGTGGGAAAAACTCAATATTTCCTTCTTTACGGTCTCGSGTTTGGGAGGTTCAGACATCCCACCRAGTTGGCGRAAATGGAAATTAACGGCATACTAAGTTTTTGCTAATTTATAATTTCGAACAYAGGAGTTCTTCTTTGCTATGGCTTCGCAAAGGACAAAATATAGCAATCCACGTGCGATCGCTATAGATCAAGTTACACCATTTCTTGGCAAATCGTGTGAATATTCTTAGAAGTCCATAGAYTCAAATATTTTGCAAGCAACGACAAAATAATAATTGCAATTTTTTTCCATTTTTGCATATTATAATTTTCGAAAAAGAACAGTAAGTCTGAGTATTTAATTAAATTATTGTGCCATAATATTAACACCGACACATCAAAATTCCCCAAGATAATYAAACAGCGACAAAACAACATTACGCAAATACATAACCTCTTCTGTCAAGTCATTCCTACCTTTACTTATCCACAGGTTAATTTGTTTATAAGAATGTGGCCGAAAGTCAGTGCGTCGGGAATTCAAACTCGTACCTTTAGTTTGGCGYCACCAACAAGCGCCACGTCCAAATTTTGTTTTATTCACTTAAAATGCAAAACTTTAGCCTTCGCAGTCATTAAATAAAATGCCGACCGAGCTCCAAGGGAACAGTTGACAGATAACTGGCATAGTTGTAGAGGGAGGGCAAAGTGTCAACTCGATTAAACTCATACACTCACACACATTTACTTGTAGTGTGCTGACCTATTTAACCTTTATGCTTTCTAAACATATTAAATAAACATTAAAACTGTTAATTGGCTAGCGAAAGTGGTAGAAGCTAATCAGATTGTCACGTAGCGGCATTCGTTGCAATTTTCTGCGAAACTTTTCAAAAGTTGAAAGTTGTGAGCCGCACTAAGGCACATATSCCTTTGGTTGTATATTTACAAGTGATTGTAGTAAATTAGATTCTGAGAAAACTGCGAGGGATAATACAAGTAAAAATTGCTATTAAAAGTAGCTGTAATAATGTTTATCGTTTCGGTACAACTTGACCCATTGTGACCTAATTTTTTAAATGATGA
The DNA here is from genome assembly GCF_001853355.1 of Bactrocera latifrons. Lineage (NCBI taxonomy): Eukaryota > Metazoa > Arthropoda > Insecta > Diptera > Tephritidae > Bactrocera > Bactrocera latifrons. The sequence goes on along the minus strand of NW_017536130.1, from coordinate 337,127 downwards.
GCCTACGAGAGTCATTTGTTGAATTTAGGTGCAATGGATTCTGGTATTGAATTAAATTCTATACTAAAACATTCGACAATAATGATTTTTTGATCGGCCAGTTTGTGTGACAGCTATATACTATATTGATCGGATCTGAACAAATTAATTTCGGGATTATACCATTGCTTAGGATTCAATTTTGAGCATCAGGTCCGATGTCGGCGGTTCCGAAAAATGAAACAAACAAAACCAACAACTAGTTTTGACATAGGGGCGCAACTTGTGTTGTTTACAGTAACTAAAAATATTCATCTCGGGCAAAAATGGAATCAAATACCTATGCTTTTTGCGTGATTCTGTTTTTACAACTCATCAGCTCATCAGCATGTGTRGTGCACTAAGATCCACTCCAAACATGAAACTTAACGCCTTCTTATMCATAGTACCATAGGCATCGTCGGAAGGTGTATGGCCGCGAAAGTGTTTGAGAGCCAGATCAGAGAATTTGGGTTCATAAAAGATACTAGGAAATTCACACTATTTAACTTAATATCGGATCCCTTAAATTATGGATTCGTCAAATCGATCTCTGGCGGCTCCTTCTCTRCCTATATAACGACGGGGGAACTATGATTAGGAACAAGCCGTTGCAGGAGAAGGACAGCGAGCTTCTTTAAGGAAGGGTTCAAGCTTCGGTGAAGATTTCTTGGAGGGGTTTACTGTCTGTCTTGACTATTRSAGTKTCTTTCAAGCCGAGGTTGCAGCCACTAAGGTAGCAGTAGATCTGCTGCTCCGGAGTGTAGCCTTCTTCAAAGAAGAGACTATTCACTCAGAAAGCAGAGCGACGATCAGGGTTGATCAAAGAGTGCCTAAGCTCGCTATCAATAGCATCGAGTGTTTTTGTGATAAGACTGATATGGGTGCTGTTCCACAGCGCAATCGCAGGAAATTGTAAAGCTGATGAGTAAGCAAAGAAAAGCACTCTTAGAACTSTTATCGSTAAAATGSGAGCGGGTCGGTGCYCCCRTAGCCTCTTGTGTTCTACTACTAGAGAGCTAGGCTTCGAGGAAGCTTGACCAGCGCTGGGGCAGTAAGGCTGGATTGTAGATCACTCCGTCATGTGTCCTATCGTTAGTTTGAGACAACYATTAGAGGCGCCGCAAATTACTTCTCAACTGCCAATTGCTTGTGTAAATAAGGCAAAAGAATAGGAGCAACGTTAAAAAATGTTCCATTCTTTTAGCTTCCAAATTAAATCTTTATTCGCAACAATTCGCAAGCAATATAAACTTTAAGTAACTGTGAATTCATAGACAGTCCTTGGCTATTTTCGACTACAATGAATAGCAGTTATACCAGACAAAGGCAAAAGACTCGCCGGACTATAAAAATGCGTCGCTTCACGTTAAATAAATATAGAATGATTGACGCTGCGAACTCGCCGCGAGGGTGGAATAACCGCATAATGAGTGTTGAAATAAGCTAAAATTATAAGTGAAAAATAGCGAAAGAAACACAAAAACCAGTATAACTGTTATAAAATATTAAATAGTTAGCGGGATCGTTGAACTGTCACAGCAAAGTAGCTGAAAGTCACAAGCAATTTGCTGACAATTGCGCTGAAATTGCTTAATATAGAGCGCGGTGAGGGCAAGTCGAAAAAAAGAAAATTTTATGTGCTGATATACAGAGGAATCGTCAATGACGCTGATGGCGACGCTGCCGAATTTCTATAAAAGTACTTAGGTCTACTGTGGCAGAGTAGAATTTGGCATTGTTGGAGTATTTGAGCTTTGTCAATGCTATCAATTGCACAAGTGCCTAGCAGACGCCTGAAGTAGCTTGACGGTTCTTGAGTCTACGGCAAAAACAGCAGAAATGAATAATAATTTACTTTGCTAAAAATTGTGTTGTCTAATGGCATTGGCATTGTGTGCAGGGAAGACACTGAAATTTTGCTTTGGAAAACGGTGAAATATTCATATCATTTTGCGGATATTCAAGCACTTATACAAAGTTCATAGCTATGCTCATTCACTACGGAAGTACGTATTTATATCGAAAATCCTTTAGTATGAATATTTAGTGTGAAATTTTTGCAAATTAGATAAAAGTGAGCATGATATAATTCTGAATCACTTAAAATGTTTGGTTGAAAAACATTTATAAGTATTGTGGACCTAACCTTCTCTATTCAGATATGAGGATAGCTTTAAAAGTGTTAGTCTTTATTTATGAGCAATCAAGATTATGTATGCTTCGAAAAAGAATTTGTTTAATGAAAAGTAATCGGCTATTTAAAGTCTACTGCGAGCGAGTGTTCTTTTCAAGATATCCCTCACAGCACTAAACATCTTTGTATTACATACTGGGCCCAAAAATAGGCATTAACATTTATTTTATATATAATACTTAAATTTATTAAACTCTATCATTTTCACCTGAAAAATAAAAAAATGTACTCTTAAAAAAACGTATAACAAACCCTAAAAACTATTTTGTTTTGCCATTCAGCGCAGCTGCACGTTGCCATAGCACGTACTCGTAAATTTTATTGCAGTTTTCCATATTTCAGTTATTCTTCATTTGCAATTATAGACAAAGAAAGTGCAATAAATTTCGAAATAGGTTTGGCAAAAAATCGAAGCAATTGTGAAGTGAGTTTGGCTTAACCCCGCCAGCTGCTTCTTGGACGCTCGGCAATGCATAATCGAAAGTGAATGTGGAATGTTACTTGGCAATGATTAATGTAAATGCAGTTTCATAAAATAACTCTTAAATTCAGCAAGGTTTATTTTTTGAGAATACTCAGTGCGCTCTACAAGTACCACATTTGGTATACTTAACCTATATATTCTCGCCATTGAATGTTACTCATACGACCTGGTAGCTGGTCGTACGAATTTTTACCTTCAGAATTGTAGTGAAATACAACCATTATTAGTTGTTGGAAATATATCATGTACTATATGCTACAAGGGATAATGGCAAAATATGGAAAATAATTTATATCCAATATGATTTGCAATAGATAATTGGGTGACCAATTATGCATGATGCCTTTGGGAATTCGAGATTTTTTTCTCCATACTTTATTTAGGTAAGAAATTTCGACAGTTCTTGAATTTCAGCCATTAGCGAGTTATTTGTGAACTAAAAGTAGATTTGAATACAAATAATCAATAATGTTGGTCACGTCTATTCCGAGTGATTAGTTAATTGTCGAAAATAACTATAAAATAATGGCAACTGTCTAGTCCGACGATCACTTAAGCATTGTTTGGATTACTCAAAAAGTAAGTAATATGCATAAAACTATTTTAATTTTTTTTAACAAAAAAGAAACATTGGCCTCGGTTTCACCGAAGCTATAATACACTTTACCGTTAAAATTTTAAGCAAGTGTATAAAATGATCTTTGAACTTGAGGAGGTTATAGCATCTGTATTTTGAATTTTTATTGACTACCCTTGAAAAGGAAGCAAGGAAGCGACTTTTATATAGTGTTATTGGATCGTTTGAAGGAAAATAATTGCCACAAAAGGACCGCAATCGTACAAAAATATAGTGTGTTTTTACCAAGACAATGCACTGTGTGAAATGGCAGTGAGAATGAGGAGCGATTATTTCTTGATTTCAGATCAATCGCCGAGACTGAAGCTTGTTTGAAGCAAAGGACAAATCGTTTTACAAGAATGGTATCGAAAAAATTGGAGGGTCGCTATAATCAGTGTATGAGGGATATATAGGCGTTTTTGAGAGAACGATGTTAAAAAAAGGAAGAATTTTGTAAAAAATATGATTCACTAAGGTAGGCCGGGGACTTCTAAATATGCTCCCTCAGGATAATGGCACTACATATACCGATAGTGACTCGTTGAATACCCTTGTATTTAGCTTCGTAGTTTTCACCTTCCTTGCAATATGAAATTTGAAAACCCAAGCTTCTTCTACATTTGTATATTTAAATTTATGTACACACTTTGTTTCAAGATGTCTGTATATTTTTAGGGGCTCCGTGAAGCGCGCCTCAAAACGAAACAAGACAAGTAGATTTGAATAACGAGCTCGCGGTCTGCCACTAGACTGCTTGGCAACAGCAAATTGTTGGTTTGCTGCGCCGCTTTTAATTTACAGTTCTCCCGTGGCGACTGCAGTCTATGGCAGGGGCAGGGGCAGGGGCAAGGACAGGGGCATCAATCTGCACAAGAGTCATGCGAGAATTGCAAATTAAGCGCCGACTGCACTCAGCCGCCAACCGAGTCAGTTTGACGCAGCGTGTTTGGTGTCGGCAAAACAGTTATGCGCTGAAATAACATCGCCGACTTGTCGCCGCTCCGCCTGCGCGCACGCAAAAATGTTCCATTAGCATAATAATTTGACTTTGCGGCTGGCGACGGTGTCGCGGGAGTGGAGGAGACGCCAACCTTTGCGGAATGCGCCAACAATGATAAACAGCGTAATGCCAAGAACAAAACAAGCAACAGCGGAAAGAATACGAGAAAAGAAGCACAATGCGAATGCGGCGAGCGTTAAATGCAACAACAGGTGCGTTTTGTCTCACTGCGCGGCAGAGGCGGCACGCGGCGGCGAATTCGCATTTGTATGAATGTGTGTTGGCGCTTAGGTGCGTGTGTGTATGTGCCAGTGCACATCCGGCTGAGCATTTAATTGGGCGAAACAGTATTTGTGTCGCTTTATGCATGTTGTTGGTGTTGTTATTGTTGTTGTTGTTGCTGTAGCCGTCATTTGCGCCACACAGCGCCGAGGGAACAATTAAGTGCAGCGCACTTACGTCTGTGTACACACTTACAGGCATGCATGTGTGCACTTAAGTGCCGGAATAACTGCAAATTCATATGACTGCTTGGGCGCGAGCGTGTGGGTATGTGTGGCTCTCGCTTGCGGTTACAGCAGCACTCAAGTGCATTTGGGAAATTGTTTTGCATTTAGTTGCATTTATTTGTTGTTGTTGGTTAGTTAATGGCGGAGCGGAGGGCAAATGGGCAAAAAATTACTTAGTCAAATGTTTGTTTAATGTGCGGTAAATTTGCTGCACACAACAACGGCAACAACAACGACAAACATAAGGCAGCGCATTTATGCATTAAGCAAGTAAATAAACACACACACACACACACTCATACACGTCCACACGCATGCATACATAAATTAAGATCTAGTTGCAGTCTAGTTGCAGTGCGACAACAGCAAGCTCAGTTGTTGTTGTTTGTTATGTGCATATTTAAAGGCGCCTGCACGCACACACGGTAGGTAGGCGACTGGCATGAATCACAAATTAATGTCTCGTTTCACATTTTTAGTTTCGCCAGCAAAAGTTCGCCCCGCCGAGCGTGTGTTTGAGTTCGTAGTTCGTTTCAGATCCGCTTTTGATTGCGTATTCACGCATTATGTATGCATGCTTTCGTGTGCGCTGTGCAAACTTATACGAAACGAAAATATATTTTCGGCTTTTACCTAAGTTTGAAAGGCTAAAAGACATTTAACATTTGTGTTGCCACTAATTTTTTCAGAAGTTTAGATGCATTAAAAATTGTGTTTGTTTATTATTTTCACATTTTTCATTTCTTAYTTTGCAATTTCAATTTTTATTTAATTAAAAAAAAAAGTAAAATTTTTTTAAAATATTATACTGATTAACTCTTGGATGTGTAACTACGGTCTCGCTGTTTCTTTTTTTTTTAATGAAAATGCATTTTGATCATTTGCGGTAAGGCTTTTCGCTTTTTCTCATCTTTCTGGCAAAACTCGCATATCATTACCGTAAAACCGTTCATATGCTATCCAAGAATCCAACCAGTTTGTATGTAGGCTTGTGAGTGGAACTGCTTCTGAGCCAGACCATGCGCCGTCAAAAGGAATAAATAATGATCGGACGGTGCAATATCTSGACGGGTATCTATGGCGGGTGCGGTATGACTTCTCATTTAGATTTTAGCGGGTTTGGCATTTATGTTATAAAAACCCAAGCCCTTGTTTGTGAAACATTCTCAGTGCAAGTAGTCGCTTGGCGGTGACTCTCATTGCTGAAATAAGTCTTTTAGCGTTTGGCACGAATTGCTTTGACTGAAGGAAAAAAAATCAACATTAATGTGGAAACGCAGTTTCTTTTTCAAATGCCTGGGATAACTTTATCATATTCTGGATATATCAAAATCGATTACGACTAAATGCTGAAGCCATCTATTGACTGCTTAGTTGGCGCCTAATATTAAAAACTAAATATTTTTCTCGACTTTTATTTATAATAATCTTACATATTCCGTCAAAGTTAATCTTGAAATAAATGCAAATAAAAATATTTTAAGGACATGCTACTATTTAATTTTCGTAATGAACATTACTTACTGTCAAAGTACATTCAAACTTTATTCAATTCAGATATTAAAAGTATCGAAAGTCGATAATTCTATAGCTGGGGGAGATAGTGTCTTTTTCGGTCTTCTTCCAAACGCACTTACATTAATAGGTTAGGTTATACTGGCTGGTTGTCACGCCATATATTGGTTCTTAGTAATGTCAGCAGGAGCTTCAGCTTAATTTGAAATGACGTATTCGTCATATGAGATGCCAACTCGTTTTGCCAACTTTAAGATCGACTTAACATATAAGTTTAATACTTCGCCTAGTCCCTTGAACTACGAAGCTCCTAGATATCTAAAGCAAGCTCTAGGAAATGCTGAATAAAAGTTGAGGATGTTTTCTAGCGTCTTTCTCATGCCTATTTCGCTGCATTTTATGCATGTATCATGATTACTTATGCTCACCGGTTCGCTGGTAAGGCCAAAAGATTGTGACCTGTGAATAGGTYRACAACCGTCCTGCAGTCCTTTCGAGACTATGCGCGCCATCTTGCATGTCCTTAAGGCCTTCCAACACACTCTAATTCATCTGCCAGCCCTTTCGAAAYTTTATTTTATGTGGTCAGACGCATGGCACTTTTGGTAATCTCATCAGCTATTGCGCTTTCTGGAATTCCTATGTGCCCTGGAACTCAGCACCGATACGCAGTCGCTTTTCGATAGTAGCCCCAACTAGCTATTATCTCGGTGCTTCTAAGAATATTTCTCTGACGCATTGCAATTGGAGATTATTATCTTAATTGCCGTAATCCGCTAGAGGGGGGTATTATGAAACTGCCTCCTAGATGAAAAATGATTATCGACCGAAACGGCGCATATTTAACTAAATCCGATCACTGTAACACTTTTTATAAAGCATTGAATAAAGAGTAAAAAAGTGGAAGGATACTTGAAAACCTAACAAATTCGTGGCTTTTTTTCAGATTACGCTTTACGGGAAAGTCGCGAGTAATAGACAGAAATAGTTAGTAATCACTTGATGCCAGATGCGTAATATAAGTTGGATAAATGAGATCCTTCAAACAAACGTCACGGGTCTTCTGGAAAAACCACTACTCTCAATGCAGTCCAGAATTTGGCATCATCTGCGATTTTGTTCACCGGAAGAATAACTTAAATGGTGGTTCTTGACTTGGTACTAAACCTGCTACATTTAGACCTCTTCAGCCCACTTTTCAACTGGGAAAGAAGGTTCAAAGTAAACRTAGAAAAAGATGATTGCGTAAAGATATGTTAGCTGCGCGCAACACTTCAAAATTTTATACGGATGGCTTCAAAATGAAGGATGGAGTTGGTTGGTGGTCTGTTCAGAGTTATGTGTAAGGCAGTTTTTTAAGTCGCCGGATTTCTGGAGTATATTTCAAGCTGAGGTCTTTGCTATTGCAAAAGCCGCTGGCCTTTAATGTACCTGCAGCAGTTCCAGTGTCAAGATCTAGGTAGATGTCCAAGTAGCAATCAAGGCAGTAACCTCGTATAGCATATCGGCCAGAAGTGCATTGGGAAGCAGGATAACAGTGGAAAGTGTTGAAGTGACTCCCCATCACCAAACCTGGTCTTTGTGTGGCTTATTGGTCTATCAGATTAACCTAACCTAATCTTCTGGCGAGTCAGCGTAGGTGTAGGTGATCGTTGTCCTGATGGAACACAATTCGTCTCCAAGACTGGCTGCTTCTGGCGATTCCTTCCTTTAGACGGTGCCCATGTTGGCAAAACAGGTGCAAATCGCGAATGTAGCCATAATACTTTTTCGCATTCATTGAGGAATCATCGCTAAATAAATTCCAATTAATCAAAGAAAGACTGCGGAAATCTTTCATAGAATTTTTCGAAATTCAATATTTTATTCACATATGTATATTTCATTTTAAATTCTACATCTTACAGTTGTTAGCAATTTTTCTGTGGAAATATTCTATTTCGCCAAAGTTAGTGAATCGAACTGACTTCAATTTCGTCAACGGCCAAAGCTCACATCGAAACCATCAATTATTCATTATGATTCAATATCACTACATCGTTATCTGAAGGGAATAGTGACACTCCACCGGTGACTATCATCAAAATATCATCATCGTCAGCGCCAGCGACGCTGCTGTTATATAAGCGCATACATAGTTTTCTAACGGGAAGCTTGCATATTTCCACTGTCTACATTTATCCACTGACATTCGATTTTTTGCATTCTGCCATTTATACCACTCTAATTTTTTTGGCTTGCTATTTTTGTTTTTGTTGACRTGTCAACAAGACGTAAATATCCCACAGACAACAGACAACGGGAAAGTCTGCACGTAGAAATGCCATTTGTATAATTGAAGAATTACGAACTGCATGCGTATGTGTGCGAACTGCCATATACCCAACACACAGGCGAATAGCCAAAAGTAGGGGAGATAAATTTGAGTAAGCCGAAATGTCGAAGTAAAGCCGCGCTGTAAACACTGCAGCTTGCCATCGATGGCTGTTAAAAAAATATAATTCATTTCTACTATTATTGCTTTTTGTTTTTGTTGTTTTTTTTGCGTTTTTGATTCAGTAGAAATTTGAAAATGCAAAACGAGCTGCAGTCAAAGTCAAAGCCAAGCCATGACCGTAACCCGCCAGAGCTGCCGGTGTCAGTGACTCAGTGTCGATGGCAGGTAGCCTTGCTTTTAATGCCGCACTGGCTGATGCCAAGCTGAAAGTCGAATTGGGATAACCCAATGTCAATTCGATTGAATGCCGAACGTTGAACTAAAGTAAGGCAAACACATCTACCATATACGAGGTGTGTTCAAAAAGTATTGCTAATTTTGTGTTTTTTCAAAAATGATGAGATATTATACACTTGTGCCAACGGTTTTTCCAATCTTCGAAGCACTTCAAAGAATTATTKCTTTTTATCTTCTTCAGCTCCTCCTTCGATGCAGTCTTTATCTCGTCAAGAGAAGCGTAACGTCGTCATGGGCTTTCATGGGCCTCTTCAGTTTAGGGAACAAGAAAAAGTCACATGGGGCTAGATCTGGGTCATACGGTGGCTGCGGCATCATTAGTGTGTTGTTTTTGGCCAAAAAGTCGCGCACAAGCAACGTTGTGTGAGCAGGGGCGTTATCGTGGTGCAAAAGCCAATTTTTGTCACATCTTCTTGGCCTTTTGAGAACATTTTCTACCACCGATAATCGTTGCTTTGGTCCAAGGTAGCTTCTTCGTATGCCACAGTCAACATTCGGAATGCATCCGCGCACTTAATTCCGTTTTCACCCAAAATTTGATA
>NW_017536130.1:309025-326638 GCF_001853355.1 Bactrocera latifrons | reverse complement strand
AAATGAACCATAATTCATAAGTCCTTTCAACTACACGTTCCTATTCATAACTATAGTAATCYTTTCAATCTAACGGTATTCAGTGTACTTTGTCTCGAATTTCCTCTTTACTCAACCACTGTCCGCCATTCGATCGTTTAGTTTAGCTACTCTGGCTTTCTCTATTTGCCTATGGTAAACCTAGGCAAACAGCAACTTCAGCGGCTACAATAACAAAARCAAATGTCTTAAAAAACTCACTGGTAGTTGCTGAAAAGGCGATATTCGTTAGTGGCAGCCATTGGCGTAGGCTCCAGAACTTTCACCAAAGGCTAAAAAGACAAATTGCACTTTGGCAGGGATCGATTACCAAAGGAATTCGAATAAAACGAATATACTTTCCAATATCTTACGCTAATGAAAGCAAAAAAGGAAGAAAACGAATGCAATAAAAGCAGGAAGAATGTGTATCAAATGTAAATAGGCATGTGTAGACGCATAGCTGGAAWTCTTTGTCGGATTCTGTTTGTATTGGCAGTTACGCAAAAAACAACAGATTCGAATTGTCGTATGTATACACAYATATATGCATGTGTATATAAGTAATAATAAGTTCTTTTTTTTATTTTTTTTCTTTCTACTCCGTTTTTTCCGCTTACGAGGTTTTGTAGTTCTTTATGAGAGAAATGCTTTACTCCCATATCTCTCATAAGATTCTGGAGACATATTTGACACTAGCGTTTACTTCGCTTCTCTTTCCTTTTTCGCTTCTTCCACCTGTCGCACATAAATCACTGTTGTCTTTTGCCTTCTTCGGTGATAAATCATTATTGATATAGCCCGGTCGGTGTTGGCACTTTGATAGCCGCAAAGACATTTTAACGAAAGCTCAAATGCCATACTTCAAATGTACGGACGTAGTGTCTTTGCGCTGCCGGTTAATTGCTTTCGGTTATGACTTAATCGTTGGAAGTTGATCTTAAAAGCTACAAAGCCCCGGCGTGTGTAGCGCGTATGCAAACGAATTGGGAACTAATTATTTCTGAAGTGGTTACTCTTCGTTATGTGCGTGTTTGTTTGCTGGTTCAACGATTGTCCGCTTGACTGACCGTATCCAAGTTGTCGTACATTAATATTGAAAATTATGTATTTATACTAAATTATTAAATACGGTTCCCAAGATGAAGAAATTAGGGTACTGTTATACTATGGGCAAAAAGTAGTAAGACTTTTTATTTTAAACTTTTTTCCAGACATCAGTGACGTCTGTGCCAAATCAGATAACAAAATAATCATTAGTGTTAGTCTTGTCTTTCTGAAGTTCCTAAAGTGCATTCGAACATTTTCACTATGAACGACATCCAGGTCKGTCATCAACACGTGTTCAACACGTCAATGAAATAAATKARTTGGTGCTTGAAAGCRCGATTGGTTCCAAAACTACTAATTTTTTTCGAAAAACCATCGTCGCGTTAATGTCTGTGAAACAATGATCTCCGAATACCAGGATGTCATCAAATTATTACTGRCAATGAGTCTTGTATTTATGCTTACGACCCGGAAACATACAGTTGAACAAATATCGTGGTAAAGGTGAGYCGATCCCRGAAAAACCACKTCAGCCAGTTCAAAATCGTCTTTAACAACTGTTTCGARAATTKKAAAAACGTTGGCATCAGTGTATAGGGATCAAGATGGCTTACTTTGGGGAGGAAGACATATATTTTGAAGATTATATTAAACATTTTAAAATTGAGAAAAAAGTTTTACTACTTTTTGTTTAAACTTCTAATGAGATTTATTATAAATTCTTTCAAGAACCCTAAAATGTAGTATATGTCAATGCGCAGTGTGCTACGTAAACTCCTGACATCTGTGCCACAAGAAAAGCATAAGCGCACTGCGCAACGATGGAAGTGTCATACGTTTTAGGAGCGGTAGGGTAACAAATAATTCAGTATCTTTGGAATGGTATGAATAAACAACTTTTTTGTTTGCAGATTATTAAAGGTGAATATTTTTGGCGTTGTGTAACATACTTTTCAGTTTCTTCTTCTGAAGAGCATATAAAAAATTTCAATTGTTTCAGAAAAAATGTTAATACTATTATTTAAACAAATGGTTTGTGAAAAAATATCTATAAAATACATTGAACATTTYTCTTTGACTTCACAAAATTTCATCGATTTATCTTCAGTAGTTTTTGAGAAAAAAATTTACAATTTTATCGTGCTTTAAATTTCAACCTTCAATAACTTTAAGAAAAAAAAAGAGTTTTGACGAAATATTTATATCACGTGGTATGCTGCTGGTCCTCTTCCTAATGAACTGCTATTATTCAAAATCGGTAATTTTGCGAAATTTTCCTGGACCAGTTGACGTGGTTTGACCCTACTTCCTTAATATAACACTGACAAGGAGTCATTTTATTAATATACCTTCCTCATATTAAGGGGGTATGTGGGTTTTGAAAATTTCACAAAAAGGTAATATTTTAATTTTTTTGGAAATATTATGATATAGACATATCAACAAAGTGTTTCCCAAAGTTCAAAGTCAATCGCAACAAAAGTGTAYAAGATAGAATATTTCGGAGAGCGGCACATCAGACTAGACTTCAATCTTTGATTGGGTTTTTCAAAAGATGTAATAAATTAATTCCTTTATTATATGAGCAAAAAAWTTGTGAAAAATCAATTTTTTCGGTCGTGAAAAGCCGGGTAAACCTTTAAAGTCATGAGTTTATGAATATTAAAATACGCGTTAAATATTCTCAAGAATTTTTCATCAAATCCTCATTTTTCTCCGAATAGAATTAACGGCAGCCAAMATGTTGAGTAAAAAAGTAATCTTTTATTTATCTAAGTGTTGAAAATATTGCAAATTCGTGTCAATCCAATATAGAGCTAATTCATTTCACTCAAATTGCCAAAAGTAAATGCTGCAATTCCCGGGTTTGGCATGCCGCTTTGCTGGCAGACCGACACTGATAAGCAAAAGCGCTTGTAAATGTGAAGAACTTGTGTTTGTATTCGTATGTGGGCGTGTTTGTGAAAATCCGCCTAAAGAATTGCAGCCAACTAGAAGCTTATGTATGGCTAGCAAAATGTGAGCGATCGGAAGTGCCAGCGTACGGCAGTGCCAACATTCACGCCTATAGATATAAAATATGCATGCGCGAATATTTAAATCACGACCAAAGTATTCCATTTGAAATTCTGAAAGCCATTAAATAATTTTCCACGCTTTTTTGTCCAACAACCTTTTAACCCTCGTGCGAAAGAAGGTCTGCACAGCAAGTGTGGCGGCTAACAAATCGCAGGTGAAGCGACGCGCAAATAAACTAGACACGAAACARGAACGAGAAGTGAAAAGAGAGGCGGCAAGAGCCAAAAGTCAGCGGTCGGAATTTTAACACTCGTCGCGGCAGACACATAAATATGCGATTACAAGTGTGTAAATATGTGAGTACACACACATTTGTTTACACTTTTCTACACATGCACATATGTACATTAGGGTGTGCGTTGTTTCCCATAAGGTAAATGCAGTTACAGTTAGCCATCAAATGTGGCGTTTCTATATAGTACACCATGTCGTATAAGCAACGCAGAAAGCGTAAATAAAAAATGAATAAATTGTTAGGTACACCATGTCGTATAAGCAACGCAGAAAGCGTAAATAAAAAATGAATAAATTATCAGGTACACCATGTCGTATGAGCAATCCAGAAAATATAACTCACATCTTCAGGTTATTTGATGTATAAATTTAATTGCGTATAACCTTTCAATGTAGTTTGTTAAAAAAAAAATTAGTTTGTGGTATGAAAAATGTTGCTTAACTAAGCTTCCTCAAAACTGCAGGTTAATTTATTTAAGTATTAAATAATACCATTTAAAATCAAAATAAAGTGCTTGACTACTTTGGATAATCTTTCASAAGCCAAAAACACAAATATCAGGTGGTGTTTGACGCAAAACAAATCAGCTTGAAAAATAACTTACAACCCTAACATATAATACATATTTACATATACTTACATTTATCCAGTTGTGTACAAGGCTGCTACATTTATCTTTTCGCATAAAAATTTACACAAAGTCATAAAGATGACGAACGACTTCCTTGCAATGAAATGTTATCCTGCCGTAGATTTCTCGGTGTGTATTATTTATGCACACGCTCAAGCATGTTGMTCTGCGCAGTTGTGTGCATGTGTGCGTGCGCACTTGTTGACTTGTCTGTCGTGCAAATAATGAATAAGTAAGCAAATAAAGTAATCTTAACCGGTTCACATTTATAAACGGGCAGGCGGGAACACCTGCGCAGTGCATGTCTTAATGTGCGGCTGTGCTAATAAATAAATATATTCATTTCATAAGCAAACACCTTCACATACACTCATGTCTGAGCGATTTGATGCCGTCATATGCGTTGTGTATAAACAAATTCTGAATTATGAACTCAACGCTGCTAATAAATAAAATGAATAGGTAAATCAAAGCAAACGTAAAGGCATAATTGCATAAGATTGTTAGAGTGTTGTTATTTGCTAGGAAAGTGGAAATATTAGGCAGAATTTTGTAAACAAAAATACTTTCGTTTGATGTGTTTCACCGTTGTAGGGGCGGTAGGTGTTTAATGTCAGCAAACTTTTATGTATAACGGACTCATTAGTGGCAATTTCGGTGTTGCCGTTATTTATTTGAAATTATGCTTGAATTATGTGATCCAACGTCTTTTAACCGTTATCTCTGGTTTTCAAAATACTWAGAGTTTAGTTAAAGTATATATGTATCTCAAATTTACTTTTTTTACGTATAAGTTTATTTGTGTAAAGTTTTATAAAAGTAGTTTAGCCTGTGGAACTGCTCTTCTGATGTATGCTCTTTGATTTCTTCGGGCTTGAAGTTACATTTTTGTTGTCAATACTAAATAGAAGGTACTTTGAAAAATATTTTGAGGAGCCTATTGTAAGAATAATGAGAAAATTTTTAAGCGGTATATAAAAGTTTTAAGTGCTTCAATTATACAGTATCGGATTGATATGGTTGGCTATTGAGAACAGTTTAGATTTTCATTAAAACATCGTTGGAAGGTGTATCGCTGAATAAGCTGTCATCAGACACAGATAATGTGGGTTTCTACAAGAAGACGTGTTTGAACACTCTGAAATCTTCACTCACTTTTGCTTCATATCGTTTCACTTGAATGATGGCCAAACCGAACTGTGACGGCTCCATCTCTACCCATATACCAGTGAGCGAATTGTGGGTGAAAAAAAGCCATTGGAGGTGAGTGGCAGTGAGCCCTATTGGCGTTTATGKAGTAAGGCTGTGAATTCTATCAGACGCCATCTGCAGAAGCTGAATGGAAGAACATGAKGTAGAATGACAAAACACTTCCTTCTTGACTGTTCCGGTTCCGGGGAGGTACATATGWAAACTAACAAACATTCTGAACTCACCGCCTGAGTCAATAAGTTTAGAAAGAGTCTTCCCTTCACCAAATTACATTTGGTTGTGTATATGTTCTCTTATTTAACTTTCATTAGACATAACTTCAAAACCAACACGGAGGCTTACAAARTTGACGACTACCCATGAACAATACAAATAAAACTATTAAATGTAATAAATATACTTACAAACACTCACACACTCACACTAGCGTTAAAGAGAAGTGTCTGAAACTTGTCTTACTTGCAACTAAGTCGATTGTTGGTGGAAACTTTCATGCAGGCCATCACGGTCAGCAGCATGAAGTTGTATGAAGATGTGTAGCTGGTCAAAAAACTTGACTGCGGCCAAGTAAGCTAACGTAATCGAGCGGCAGAAACAAGCAARGCCAGCAAGTTACAACACACTAGGCGGCGGGAAGAGTACGCAAAAGGCCGATCATCAAGTTAGCGTCAATTTGATTTCACTTTATGCCGAGTTGCCATTATCCGCTGGCGATGCCCACAAGCCCGGTGCCAGATACTTAAGCGTGTTTGTTGCTGCTGCTGCATTGTTTGGCTAGTGGTGGCAATTAGAGCTTACCTCAGGCATTAGGTTTGCTTGCCATGCCTGCTCGGGCTTTTGGCTCCCGCGAGGGATCATTACCTCTATTTGCGGCTGCTGGTTGGGCACAGAGCATTGATTTTTGTTTATATTGGCCACTATTATACTATTAGAATACTAAAGTGGTTATTCAAAAGTGTGTTTGTGTTTGAATCAAAGGTTGAAACAATACAAAACGAGTATTTATTTGCTGGAATTGCAAATATTTTCTACCAGATTTCCGGCCTTGCACTTTAATAGTCTTCAAAATGACTTTATAATAGTCGCATTAAAGTGGAATGGCAAAAGTGATGTGTTAAAATCCTTTCTAATTCCCTCTATACTTGTGTACTTATATACTTTTGCCACCTGAACTCCAAACTAAAGCTGAGCGAAATGCTCTTGTGAATACTGGCGTAAGTTGCTGCAACTTTTTTATACCCTCCCAACATATTGCCAAGTTGAATTCTGAAGGTCTGCTTGTCCATTCGTCCATTTAATCGTAGAACCCTCTACTTATTCAAAAATTTCGATATCCTGCTAATTCAAGTCCCTTAATACTACCGTGAGAATCGCCAAAATTTTTTTTCGCAAATTTAATTGATTTAGTTATTATTATTTTAGTTATTTAGATATTTAGTTCACTAAATTTCATTACTATTTCTTGAATTCATTTGAAAATGGCTAAACTATAAGCACTCTGAATTTCTATGTGAATCTATTTTGGTTGCCGTCACCTTATTTAGGGTTAATATCTAAAATTTCCGACTTTGCGCGAACTCTGCTTTCCCTTACGTATAATTTTTTATTCAGAAATTCCTTTGAGTTTGAAGGATTTCAATTTTRTCTGCTTGCTTTGTGGTAGTTTTGTTGTGCTCTTTTGTATTGTAATGCCAATTCAATTCGCTGTGCCCAGTTAGAATCTAGGTGAAAGCAACAACAAATAATAGCAAATCCTGTTATGWCTACTTTTATTCCATTACTCAACTGATATTTGTAAATAAAATTATTGAATATCGTTTATTTTCTTGTTATCTTTTCATTGTGCTTTTATGCGCTCATTCATCAGTGGAAAATCAAGTTATGGCATTTTATTGCATTTCGAATCGGCTTTTCTAAAGGCGAAGTAATATTTATGAAATTCGCCAAAAGAGCAGAGCATAATAATATTTCGAATTTACGAATTTAATTTTGAGTATTTATTAAATTGTAAAGCAGGATGAGAAGTTAAGGCTATTACTTGATTACAATTGCTGTTCTGGTATTACGACAAAAATACTGTTATATATCTTACAGATTTTATTTAAAAAAAAAAAATGTTGGGACGAAAAAGGCGTTTGATAAGAATGCCTTTCAGGGCGTCTGGAATGCAACAAAGGCACCGGTTGAAGTCGCCGTCCACTTGGTATGCAGAGAGAACTAGTTGCAGCATGCCACGCAACTATGCATAGAACGAGATACTTCAAGAAATGAAAGCCCGTATACTGGTGGAACAAAGAAATCGCCACGTTGAGGAAGTTCTACCACTCAGCTAGGATGATGAGAACGAAGACCGCCTCAGAGCTTTTTAAAAGCAAAACACTTCGTGAAAAAGCAAACATAGACCTTTGGGGAAGTGCTTATGAAATATGTATGCCTAAGTGCTTAAATAAGTCTCCGCAGTTAGACAACTTATCGTTTATGAAAAAATCGTCGAAGTATTATTTCCTAATCGAAACGAAACTATAGAGTTCACCTCAATTAGTCACGTAAGAAATAGAAGAAATATAGATTATTGTGAAAAAAATCAAAAAAAAAAACAAAGAAATTGATGGTGAATTGATTGATACCAAACAGAACACTAAAAGAAGCAATGGCTCTAAGATACAGCTTGTTCGTCAAAACGTACAACGCCTGTGTATAGATGAGACTCGTTGATACTGCGAAAGTAAAGTGAAGTAAGTGGTAAGAGATGAAAAGGTGGTACAAACATACTGCGCACTAATTACACAGAATGTGAAGAATGCATTTAAGGGAGTACCGCATGGATCTGGCCCTTTACTATGGAACTTGATGTACGTCCGGGTGTCAAGAATACATCAACAAATTGTAGCAATGTTCAAATATCTGGATGATCTTCGGTTCAAATGCAATTATCGCATAAATGATCTGCGTCAATGGTTTGCTACCAAGAGTTTAGAGTTGGCTGAGCAGAAARTGGAAGTCTTGCTTTTAAGCACAAGAAAGTGGAAGAAGGGATATCATCATATATCAGCCGCAGTTTAAGTATCTGTGAGTAATACTGAACTGCTCATCAAACTTTAAGAAAATTTTCCGTATTTCAGGTAAAGCAAACAAAATATATAATCTCTATTAATAAGACGAAAAGGGAGCCATGGACATCTAGAGAGACGAATTCGTGCGAGTGAACCAGCTACCAGTGCCGTAAATAGACCAAACCAAAGGACGGTGCACGCAGAGACTAATCCTGTACATCTATTCGTGGATAGATGGACATTATGACTTCCACCTAACGTAAATACTGGGTGAACATGGATGCTTTAGAAGCTATCTGTTCCGATCCTATCAATACCTTAGTCCGTACTGTCGACGTGACGTATACTCAGTGCTTAGAAGACTCTCAGAATCTATTTTTTCATTGATCTCGTTTTTCAGATGTAAGGGAAAGAGTTAAAAACTTCACTTCGCGGTCGCTTTTCGGTGCAAATTTACCCAAGTGTCAGTCCTCTGGTAAATGGAAGGTTGTCAGCGAAGTGTCAGCTCTAATTATGACATAACGAAGACATCTGCAGCATAGTGATCGTCAGTCGGTCCTATGATAGATGAGACTTAAAGTCTCTGTTTCTCCCATGAAGTAATACTTTATCCTGTGGTTTCGTGGTAGATATATGAGTTGGGAGTATGTTACCTTTAGCAGAATAAAGTTACGCACTCCGGCTTCCGATGCTTCGTTCTACTATAAAATAAACATTGCCGGTGAAGAGTTGAATATTCACATGAAAGAGGATAATGGCAAAAAAGAAAGAGACCTTAAGTACCATAAGGTGCCTTGTGAGTGGATACCACAATGAATCAATTTTGTTGACAAGAGTTCCAAGAAGAGTGTTGGTAGACTTTAAACGTGTTTTTAATGTATATTCGGAAGAGTTTGGTATGTGATACCTTAAAATACTTTTTCCTAAAATATAATTTCTTGATCCTCTATTTTATGGACTTGCAGGTTTTTCACATATTTCAACCAAAGTGTTGGATGCCAAAGAAGTAAAATGAAATTACCCAACTATGGACGCTACAACTGGTCTTTTCGGTTAGTAAAAAGAATTTTTTTTCACGTAATAAATTAGACCTAAACTGGTTCATTTAAATGACCATATATTGGTTGTTACAACCAACAAAGAAAAATTAAAGAACAAAACTTGAAAATCATTGAAAATCATAATATTGGCAACAGAGAGGTAGCACAGCATGCTAACATCTTTTTGTGATCGACTCCATACATTTTAGTTAATGTTTTGGGTATTAACCACCCACAGTTATTTTCATGGCATATCTTCGTTTATCTGATCATTTAGATGTATATATGAAAAGGTCACATTAACTGACCATTGATAATACTATATACTGCTTTAAAATAATTAAATAATTGATTATCATAAAAAACTACAAAACTCCTCAATACACCACACGYAATCTGCTTGTAGTTATGTGGTGTCCACTTTTACTACCTCGGTTCGCCACTCTCAAGGGTGCTATCTTTCCCTCCAATACAAAAAAGCCCTGGCTTTCATGCCACATGTCATTAATAAACATGCGACACAGGCAACAACACCAAAAAAGCTAATTAAGTTTATGTCACCGGAAATTTGCTTCACCGCAGAAACCAACGAAACAAATCCGGCGGTGAGTGAAGCGTAGCAAATGTACGCCAGAAGAGAGCGAGCGCAAAAACCTTTACATAAGCAGACGGAAAAGTTGAAGAACCCACAAAATACCGACACACATGAGTACACATTGCAAAGAACACCGATAAAGTCACACAGCACAAAGCTTGAGGTGAAAATCAGCAGCACAGTTATTTGGCATGTTTCGATGGGGAGTCTACCTTTAGACTAAAGGTGCCGGTACTTAAGGGTGCGCTGTTCATTTACCAAAATATTCCTTCGCATTATTGTGCATTTCACTAGTAATTAAGCTTCAGTGGCCAAGTATGCTCTGGCCAGTTTGCCATTACTTTGTCTCCGGCATTCGAAAGTTGAGTATTTGCCTGCCACTCTATAGTTCAATAACTCCATGTAAGCACGTATGCTCATTCAACCTAAAGAGAATTCAACTACTCGTATAACTGCATGCCTTCCAGCCTTCGTCTCGACAACCGTATTGCCAAAGTGACAATTTAATTTTTAGCTCTAAAATTTCCAATAATGACTAGTGTCTGCCGATTCTCACATATTTTACTACAATTGCCACACATTCTCTCTCGCCTGCCGCTCAGCACACCTGCCGCTCGCTCGACTTGCCTGCCCCGTGCACCTGATGTGCGTGGTGTTCTTGTCTTACTGTTTGGGCACATGTTGTCGTGTTATTCGTTGTATTAGTTTGTAAACAGCAAAATAGCTCGTAATACATTTTGTCACAGGGTGTCGAAATTGATTTGCCTGTTTTGGGCGGCGGTAAATGCCAGCAACGTCACACGATAACCACACTGCTCAACACACGTTGCTCCACTTTGAGGCAAACACGCGTCCTAGTTCTAAGTATACTAAATATAGTACACCAATACCAAGACAAACACGCACACATGCAGTTGCACAATGGACAACCACTGTCTATGTACCGTTGTCGATGAAAATGTTGCTTGCCTTATTTGCAACAATCCCACACACACATAATTACATACGAAAATATTTTACACAAGCACACATACACACTTACACATACAGTTACACACTTACACTGTGCTTTATCATTCTAAGCGCCACCATGTATGTGTATGCGTGCGTGTGTGTGCGCGCAAATGAATTGAGTGCGATGGCATTGAGTGCTTCACAGGAAATAAGTTATGCTGTGCCAACAAGAATTATTAGGTTGCCATGTCATTGTGGGTGTGCAAATTAATTGCCTGTATTTGGGCCTGAACAGAACTGCTGACTGACTGCAATTTGTTGCTCTAYGTCGAGTCTCCCAAATGGAAGTGAGGCGGTGGGCGCCTTGGTTGTGGCGAACGTTGACCGTATGCKCTCGGATTTGTAGTTTATTGCTGACAGTTTATATGCGATATGTATGTGTGTGTGTGTGCGCGCATTTTGTGTGCGTGCGATTTACTTAAGTGAATTATAAGCCGTATTGTGTTTCGTGTGGGTGAGAAAATTAAATTTAATAGCGACAATTAAAATCGATGGTTAAATAATTTCATTGAAAATAAATTACCGCAAATTGTTATATAAATGACAATTAATTAGTGATTTGTGGCGGRCAAAGAGGCTTACTAGAGCAAATACTCAGTTATACTGATACGGGATTATTGGTTTGATTAATTGTAATTTTCTTTAGTAAATATTGTGGTTAGGTTTTAAATCACTTTCATTTTAACTCTCTCACGATTTGATTTGTGAAGTGCTTGATGGTTTGGTATCATCAGTATGACCCATTCCTCTGTACTGTGTACTAGGATACCTGAAACCAATGTGGGGAGCATAAGATTCGTCTTGGTAGTACGAGGGGCTGCCCACAGGGTGGAGTTCAGTCCCCCCTACTATGGAGCCTAGTATTAGATGAGCTCCTTGAGTTGCTCACAAACAATGGTATTCGCTGCCAGGGTCCGCCAATGATATTGTCATAAAAGCATGAGGTAAATTTGAGAGCACTCTCTGMGACATAGTCCAAAGATGTTTAAGTCCAGCAATGGGATGGTGCAATACTGTAAGGTTAAATATCGACCTGTAAAAAACAACGGTCGTCCCTTTTACAAACCGAAGATCTCTTCCGGACTTGAGGCCCTTAACACTTGGCGGCAGGGAGTTGGAGGTGTCTAGAGAAGTATAATTCCTAGGTCTTACATAGGACTTAACCTTATAATGGGACCAAAACCATGGATTGCGCTGGAGCCCCACACCATAAAGGAGTTTCTTCGCACAGAAGAGGGAGTGGGAGAGAATGGAACTGACACAATCAACAGGAATATGCCACGCTAAGCCACTATTGCGAGTTTACAACCTGGCAAGGTTTCAACATATGATCAACCTCCAACGAGATAATGGCCCTATAAGCTCAGGAAACACTTGTCCAACCTGGGCAAAGGCTGGCTTTGCGACATGGAACAGGAAACTCCAGAACACATTGTCCTATATTGCTTGGCAATTTGTAGAAGCAGGCTCAGGGCTCTAGAACCCATTTACGTGGACAGGGATCATATCACCTTAGTCGCGCTCAGTAAGCTCCTAGAACTGGCTCTTCATGGCCATATGTGGTATAGAAGAGGGCACAAAAAGGTTTCTCTACAAAACTGTAGACACGCCAATTATGTTCATTGGTGTATTCGTCTGTTGGAAGGCGCTCGAGAAGCATACACTTGCTAAATAGCTTAAGCGTCTCCAAAGAACGGCTCCTATCGGCATCTGTGGTGCATTGAGGACCATATCAACAATAGTACTTAATGTTATGTTACGTACCGACGAGAGATACGTGGATGGAGAGGAGTCCCGAGGAAGGGGCAGAGTGAGTGTTTTCATGAATCGGTGCAAGGTAGTTGGGAAGGTTGTAGGGAGTGGTTTCTGTAAGAAGCTCTTTATCAATGTTAAATTTGGACTATCGGACCTCTGTAGTGTTTTTCAGACAGAACTGGCTACTTTTAAGTTACTCTTACTCTTACCAAAGTTCATCTTGCCGAAATCGTAAGGGTTCTTACTGAGCACTACCCAGTAGGCGTTTATGCGATAAGGTAAAAGAGGAGGTTAGTTGTCAGAGGGTAAGATGGTAGGGTAAGATGGGAACGTCCAGGCACTTTGAATAGTCCAGTCTTTGCTGGCCTGAAGTTGCAAATCTGCTTTTCTGATTTGTAAGGTCTATGACCTTTTTAATAGGAATTTTAAATACTAAAACTTTGCGGCGTTCTCAGCTGTATAAGTGAGATCCAGATTAGGATCGGACCTCTTCACTTAACCTAACCTAATTTTAATACCTACGAAACGCAGGTAAAATATTTGTTTGATTTCGAAACGATTGAAAAATCTTTTAACGACCTTTTTATGCCATTTTGTATTAAACATGCTTATACTCTTTGAGATCAACTGCTATCGTTGTACTGCGCTGTAAACCACTCCTATTCACAGTTATATTAAGCATAACTTTCGACACGGAAAAAATACATTTCGACATACATAAGTTTATGTATATGTGACTTGACTTCTCTAAAGCATTTTTGTGTAACTAAATTCACCAAGCGACCGCCCTTCGCCACGCAATGAATAGCAACATATGCGCCAAATTATGAAACTTTTAAGTGCAACTTAGGCATCATAATGTGTGCATCAGTGGCACCATCAGTGACAGCTGCCACGGCCACCAAAACTGCAGCCAAAAAGAAGTACGAAAAGTAGTACTCAACAACTGGCGAGTGCCTAAGGAATTCTCACGCTGTATGTAGGTACTGTTAACCGTAACTTATTAGTGCAGGGCTGCGGAAGAGAGAACCACAAAATTTTGTCACAGTTGGAGGCAGCAAGCAAGATGTCAAACAATGCACAGTGTAAGCCGCAGGAAACATGATGACTTTTGCAAGATTTACTCTCCGGTTACTGCCGATTGCCTGAATATTTAAGACAGGATTTTAAAATTTTTAATAATCAATTTACACATAATTTTCCTGTGAGCTTTTCAATTAAGCTGCCTTGTGAACTTTCTATATGGATGAACGATATATTTCAATAGGTTCCGTTCAGTAAGGTTAAGTTAGTTTAGATCATACTGGCCGGCTGCCACGCCATAAACAGCCCTACTGATTCTCCGTAATGCCAGATAGAGGTTCAGTTTAAGTGGGTTCGTTTGAAAATAYCAAAAATGCACAGATATTTGTGCAATGCTTTCTATCTATTCGCTCCATTGTCCATAGCAYTTCCTACTAAGAAAAGTTATAAAAAGTTGCGAATATTTAGCATTGCATCACATTTATTGCCGCAACCTCGCAACTTATTCGCAGTTCTGCAAGAAATTCACTTTTTACTTGAAACCAACAAACAAAAGAGCTACTAGTTTTTTCGCTATTTCAAACTGAATTCGGAAAGTGCCAGAAAATACACAGTTTTGTTGCTTTGTATTTTTTAGCGCTATCGATTTTATTACGTAACTATTCTGATTGTATTTGCTTTGTGATTTTCTAAGCATTAACTTTTTCTTGTTGTCGATTCCATTCGTGAAAATTGGYAGCTCATAACACAACTGAGCGTTTTTGCTTGCGCCTCAGTCAATAGCTGATGCTATATAAGTGTTAGTGGAAAGTCAATCCATCCCGATACATAGGTACGAGGAATCTCGTGAAATTTCTTTATGAGAATCCAATATACATATCGTCACCTGAAATACAAAATAACGTAACAACATTTTCAGAAATTTACAGTGGCATGAATGAAACACGAAATAAAATGGAACATGAGTGAAGAAATTTAATATTGGCTAAAACTGGTTTATATCTGATGGCAGAACCTGAAAATGTTGGACTTCTGTAATATTATGTATGCAATTTGAAGTGGTGAATCGTGATCAATAAGGCATTCAATTTCCAATTTTTTGATGATACGTTATTTTGCATTTCAGGTGACGATATATAGGTTGCCTTTTGTATTACGGGGATTGGTAACTCTAGTGTTGCAATCTGGCAGCACACAACTTATCCGTAAATTATGACATTTTTGATCTTATACATACTCAGAAAGTTTTGACTCAAGCTATTTACAGTAACTTTAAATATTCGTCTCGACCAAAAAAGAAATTAAATCGCGAATCTAAAGCGATTATTTTAACAGTTTTTGATGTAGGTAGCCTCAGCAACAGTGCATCGATGAACTTATTGAAATTTTTGGCCATGAAGTTCAAAAAGAGTTAGTGATTATCGATGCTATGGTGAATTTAAACGAAGTCATGGATAACTAAAATACGAATTTTGTGAARGTCATCTAAAATTCGTTGTATTGAGGAAGCTATGGAGGCTGAGCGTTAACTAATATTGCAAGATCGTCATGTGACCTATCGTGAGATTGAGAGAACTGTGTGTATTAGAGCGACCTGAATAAATGTAATATTGCATCAACATTTTACACTAAAAAATATTTATGTTGGATTTCACATAACTTGAAAATCGCTCAAAAAAAAGCTCGTGGCGATTGGTTGAACAAAATATTAAAATATACGATAGTGGTGCTTCGAAACACGTCTTGACATCGCGGCGGATGATGAATCGTGGATTTACTCTTATCAAATTGAACAGCAGTCGACTGTATGGTTRTTTCTAGAAGAGCCTTTTCCAACAAAGCTGTTCACTCACGGAGTACTTCCAAGAAAATGCTTGCTTGCTTCTTTGGAAAAACCGGACTAGACGCAATCATACCAGCAGAATAATGCAGAACGCAAACCAAAATATTTATTCTTAATTCGCTGAGGACACAGAACCCTCAATTCTCAAAAAGTGGAGATCAGTTCAAAGGCCAGTCTGAGCCAAATTATATTTAATTTTTTTTTTTAAATTGAAAGTCGTTTTAAAGATACAGCAGTTAGAGGCGGGAGTGCTGTTCGCATATTATTTAAACGGACTTTAAAGAAGTTTTCTCAAAACTATGTTTTTCAAACTTTCCCTCATCGTATCTCCAAAACGGCTTAACCGGACGTCATGAATTTCTTTTGGGTTCACTTAGTATATGTAAACATATGACATGCCAGGCGGTCAGAAGAGAAGACCCCTCAAAAGTGAATTAAGCTCAGCACAAATTTATTAAGGCGGTCAATATTAGTCCCAGCCACTTCGCTGGATTCTCTAAAAGTGTGTCTACCAAGATAGTTCAGAATCAGTCTGGTTTTGTTTGAAAAATAGAGGAGAAAATGACAAAAAGAAAACTGGATTGTTTCAGATTAAAGATTTGTGATTACTTTATCTATCTTACAATTTCGAGGTTTGCAGACCTAATCCCGAGTAAAGAGAAATCAACGAAAGGAAATATATAAAGTATCTACGTAAACTCATGACAAGGTTACATTTATTGTCATGTAGTAAAATATAATATTGCACCTGTGTACTTCCAGGCTTCTTAACGTCAATTTTTTCGGCTTTCCGACGTCTAGTATYTCAGCACATTTGCTTGTACAGCGAACAGCGAGTGTCGCGGTCGTCTGCGCGAAAGCTACTCGAACGCTTCCGAGCAATTGCTTTTTACAGCATCCGCACAATTTGATTTAATTCCAATGAGCGAGAAAAATAACTACAACAACAAAAATTATAAAAAGAAACAGCAGTAGGGAGATAAGCATCGTAGTTGCAGGTAAAAGCGGGCAGGTGGTGGCAGGAAATCAAAAAGAAAAGCATGCTCGAAGTGATTTTTCTCGCATGCGATCAATTCGCTACTTTCGGCGCAGAGAGCGCACTTCAACGCACTCTAGCACACACATTCGATAATTTCAAGCGCGCGCCAACCAGCAGCCGTTAGAACTATGCGGCTTTGATGTCGTCGTCGCTGTAATGTGAGGTCAGGCGTGGGGAATAAGATGATGACGATAGTGCCGATGCCGTCAAGCGCTATAAATGATGGCGTAACTGAGCTGCTGCCAGTGTTTGTAATGTGACAGTGATGTGTGTGTGTGGATGGTGTTGAAAGTTGGCGAGCAGCGAGCGGTTGCGACATGAATGACGACAAGCGCGACAAGAACGATGATGATTTCATAACCTATAAAAAGCTAGATTTCTGTAAAATTGCAGCTTAGTACGAAGGAAAACGTGTGAAAGGCAAATGGAAAAATTACATTCTCATAAAGTGGCGAATAATGGCACAGGGGTGGCGCGAAAGGATTGCGGCAGCCTCAGTTCTGTTAGCTTGTGCAGCACGGAGCGCTTTGAAGCCACAAAGTTCCACAGCTATGCCACCGCAGYCGCCTCTGCCTGCACCGTTGTGGTCGCGGTGCATGTTTGTCACCTTGAAGGTGAGCAAATGCTCACAAAAAGTGTTTGCCATGCAAAAAGGCTCAATATAGTAGCAAGACTTTGCATACTTTTGAGTGCCGTTGCTTGTCAYACGTGTGCAAAGGACAAAGTTTTTCAGCACTGCCTATTGAGGCAGTTGTGTGTAGGTATGTGTACATTCGGGTAACATTAAAAGTTGTGTAGAGTGGTGCTGGATCGTAAATGTGATTGCATAGATGTGGGAAATATTTAAATAACTTATGTTAGACTGACATACGCCGAGCATGGGGCAGTGCACCTAAACATATGCAAAAGTTTGTCCCAACGAAACCGCCACAATGACTAGCAAAACAAATCGACTAACWAACTTTGTCACCGACATAGGCATATGCATTATTTATGCAAACAAGACTGCTGATAGCTATGTAAGGG
>NW_017536130.1:307283-308954 GCF_001853355.1 Bactrocera latifrons | reverse complement strand
GTATATAAAGAAGTCTTTTATTGAAAGTGTATTGGACAATTAAATTTATCTATTTATCAACCGGAAAACGGATGCTTGTAATTTTAAAGTAGAGCAATGATGATTAGATGACTTTACCTAATTTGTTATAGCAAWAAATTAATTATGAAATGAATATATGAATATAAACATAAACTGATTAAGGGTCACATCTAGTTTGTAAGAAAAAAAAATAAATAAATAAAAAATAAAAAAAAAAATGATCGCCCTACAAATTATGAGAGCAAAAAATTCGGTTACACCCGAGCATGTTCTCGATCATATTGTCTTTAGTGTAATTTATATAAAAAATTTAAATATTGCCTACATTTAATCTTATCAATATAGATATGTAATAAAGAACAGAAGTGTATCGAAAAGGCAGTTAAACTTAAATCTATCCGCTTAGTTAACTTATTAAGTGACTCTATTTTAATGGAGATACTGAGTTCCATTCTAACATCATGAAGTTTATTGTTACTATGTATACTCCCAAAAACAATGAACATTTTGTGCGACCATCAAAGAGTGGCATACCAGCTCGCATATGCCTCAGGGCTGCCACTTCCGTGGCACTTGTGCGGAATTCAATACACTCTTAAGCACTTTACAGCACACAACACACAACCACACAGGCATAAATACAGGCGCACGCCTGCTTATTGCACATATGTATTGTGAGTGCATGTGCACTTAGTTATTTTTGTATGACTGTGTCACTACCATTGACATTCTCGCCATGCTACAACTACAACAACAACAACCACAATAACTCGCAATGCAGTCATTTAATGAATTTGCAGTTTGTGGCACAACTGGCGGTGGTTGTCGCGCTATTCGCATTACAGTTAKTTTTGTCCAAAGCACTGGCTGTCGCCACAATTGCTGCTGCCACTTCAATCGGATTTAGCCTTGTGACTTCGACACTTTTATCGTGTGCGCCGCATAATAGCGCAAAGTTGTGTGCGCAAAGTGGTAATACTCGGCGGTGGCCACCAACACCAACACCACCACCATCAGCACAACCACCACTCGCTGTCAGCWATATTATTGCCGTCATTAAACAACATTATTACAGTCCAGCCATGTGCACGCATACACACACACWTTTACTACGTATGTACATATGTATGTGCACTGTTACGATACCGCTCCCCTTTCACATTCACCATCCAACACTTCACCCCTCAACACTCAATGTCCAACATTCACCATTCGCCGAGCTCATTCGACCAACAATTGTCGCATTTATGGAGTTTTGAACTTGTGTTATTGTTATTTCCTTTTGGTTGTCATTAGTGTTGGCCACAGTGTTGTTGTTATTGCTATTGTTGTTATGATTGCGGCTACCACTGTGGCTTGAACTGTGGCTRTGGCAGCGACTGCTCATGCCATTTGTCGTGTAAATGTAGTAACAGCTGTCACAGCGACTTTTAGTGGAATGCAATTCCGTTATTCCGTTGTGGTGTCGCATGCAGTTCAAAAACCGACCATGTCATGAACCGAACTGATGCGAAGTAACTAAAACAGTTCGCAAGTGTTTACAGTTTAATGTGATTCCTGTGCGCATACATAAAGGCTTTTGGTTTTGTTAGTGGGTGAATCATAATTTGACAAGATAAAAATATAATTAGAAAAAAATCAAAAAAAAAA
>NW_017536130.1:297115-306957 GCF_001853355.1 Bactrocera latifrons | reverse complement strand
AAAATAAAAAAAATTAAAATAAAATAAAATAAAAAACATGAGTTTCTAGCGTTTTTAATTTATTTCCAATCTATTCAGAAGAGCTCTTAGATCAATGTTTCTGCGAAAATAATTTAGTGGTTACTCCAACCACTGTTAGTTCGAAAAACATTTAATCAGAAAAAAAGAACTTGAWGGCATTATTATCAAATGCATTCATTTTTTCGGAAAAAAATATTTAATTCAACAAGTAAGGAAGAGATAAACTCGGGTAAAACCGAACATTTTATACTCTTGCAACTTGTAGGGATTAAAGACTAGGTAATACCATTAGGTATTTATACGGGATCTAGGTTATATTCTATCAATTCTAAGCACAAATATGCACTGTTGTTAGAAACACTCGCTCGCAAATTTTATTAAGATAACTCACACAATTGCCGATATATTTGGTATAAAGTCACCCGGAAGTTTGAAAATCTTTGAATTAGGTGTTTGGAGGGGATTCTAAATATTTGTGACACCAATTCACCGATATTTGCGATAAAAAGACTACCATAAGCGGGGGGTCCACACATTCAGTACTTAGGGGCTTGAATAGTTTTTGTTGAATTTGGAAAGTTTTTGGTCATAAGTTGACATATTTCAAAAGTACCTTTTGCACAAAGTTTTTTTTTGTTTTTAATTGCTTCTTAATTTTTACTATACTAAAAACTGAAAGAATCAAAAGATTTTTAAAATTGTATTATAAGGGCAGTAGGTATGGTTTTGTGAGCTAGGTCATGTTGTTCGAATCGATGAAAACACTCAAGCTCTGCACGTATTCGATGCAGTACCCGCCGGGGGAAGCAGAGGAAGGGGAAGAATTCCATTCCGTTGGAAGAACCAGGTGGAGAAGGACCTGGCTACGCTTGGAATATCCAATTGGCGCCACGTAGCGAAAAGAAGAAACGACTGGCGCGCTGTTGTTAACTCGGCTATAATAGCGTAAGCGGGGTCTACGCCAATTAAGAAGAAGAAGATGTATGGTTTTATCCCGATTTCACTCAATTGTCACACGGTAATATAGGAGTTCCAAAGAACTGTTATATACCAAATTTAGTTGAAACCGTTTGAGCAGGTCTGAAGATATGTGATTTCACCTAAAAGTAGGCGGTGACAAGCATATCATCCAGTTTTCACACCAGCTCTCATGAAGCTTTCTTATACCATCTCGGAGGTAAAATTTAATGTCTCCATCGTTTTTTCAGTATTTTTATCAGTACCTTTATATAGGGTTTATCTTCTAATTTCATAAATTTTAAGAGTGTCGGTATAGATGTTTAAGAGATTTTCCCTAAGCGAATTTGGCTTACATGATTTGAGTTTTCGAAACTCAAATACATTCTAGGCTTACAATAAAATTTTATTCTTTTATGTCAGTATAGTATTTTCAGTATTGAAAACAGTAGTTGGAGGAGTGAGAAATCGAATTTATATTCTTTTTTTTTAGTTTCATATGCTTGGTCGCATATTCAGTCTATTTTTTGCATTTAAACTACTTAAAATTATTTCTTTCCAYTCAAAGTAGAGTTAAGCTTCTTGCTTCTTATTCATGACCATTGCAGCCAGCGACTTGTTGCCACACAAATGCAACTCAAGCAAAGAAATAATACTGTCAGTGGCCACTTTAAGTATTGGCTTATAGTGGAAGTTCACTGCACATTCCCACTTCAAGTGCCAGCAATTAGTGGCAGCAAGTTAAATGACTGCTTATTTCGAATGCAACAGTAACTTTTAATGAGCATAGCTATTTCGTATTTTCGATACTTTGCTCTTCACCGKTTCCTTTTTGTTTTGCTTTATTTTGACGTAAACTTTATTTTTTCACAGATACTCCGCTTAGCGGTGAGCTTTTGATGTTACTTAAGTTTCGTATTCGACAATGTGTGTGGTTGTAGACTAAAAGAGGTCAGCTGAGCATTGTTGCCAAGTGTTGGGAATCGTCAAGCATTTCGAGTAGTTAAGGACGTGAACATAATTAAAAAAAAAAAAACGAAATATGTATACAAATTTTTATTTCAAAAAAGTGTTGGCAATTGTGAAAAAATGGTAAATTAATACTAATTTTATAAGTGGAAAATAAGAAAAAAAGTATAAAATATTTTTTTGTTTTTTGCCACAAGCCTCCAAATCTGCGGCRAAAGCTGCACAGCGGATGCAGTTTTACCGGCTAAGCGATTCCAGCTGGCTTAGTGGTTATGTGKGTGCGCGTGTTTGTTTTTGTTTTTRACAGCGGATGCAGAAATTAGCCGAAAATGCCAGCGAAAAATTAGCAAGGACAACGGAAAGATGTGAAATTATTATTTTAATATACTTTCAGAGAGTTATTTCCGCTGTAGCGTGGCAACAAACCAGCTTACGCACATAGTTAAGAGCAAATTTCGGAGAGGAGGGTGCGCTATGGCATGGCTTAAGCCTCACTCTTTGATATTTTATGTATAATTATTGAAGTGCCGAATTTACTCAGCACTGCTGCCTTCCCACTGCAAGGCATTAAAGTAATTTTTTTAGGAAATTAAATTTTTGTAAAAATTCAAAGGTTTTCTATTCAATGAGTATTATGTTATGCCACCATAATGGATCTTAAAACTTGACCCTCTCAATAGATTTTTCAGTGACTACCCTTTTATTGTATATATTTGCCTCTCCAGCGCCTACTGCATTCGCTTTAAGCCTGCGTGTGTTTGTTTACGCTCACTGGGCAGGCGTACTTCCGTTGTGGCACAAATTTTTCAGGTTACCCTTGGCTAAAGTTGACCGAAATAAGCTGTTGCGGATTGCAAATGCGGCGGAAGGGTGCAAGCAGCTTTCGTTRGTCGGCAACAGCTATTGTGCCGCGCCTAGGTCAGACAGTGGGTCCGCACATTCCACGGGCAGCAACTGATTAACGTTTAAAGTCATTAAGAGAACGATCTGTTGTTGGGTTGTGTGTGTTTGCATTCCCCTTCACTTCAAGTTCATTTGCTTATAAATGCAGAAAGTTTTCCACTTTTCATAATTTCTWGCAGCTGTGTGCCATCCATGACACAAGTCATAAACTCTTTCTCGCTAAAATTTTGGGCACAAATTTTGCATTTTATTTGCTTACTAGCTGTCGCCGCCTGTTTTGTACTATCTTAATAGCTAAATAAAATAATTAAACTTTTGTGTAAAATAAACYTAAAACAAACAGAATGATTTCTTAGTTAATAAAGAATGCTCGTTAAGAATGAGATTTTATCATTTTCGGTTTATTATACACGATGTTGCTTACTTATGAAACATAGTATTCCGAAATATTGGTTATCTTTCAGGTTTAAATTGTAAAGCTTTCTGGAAACTTATAGCAAAGACCTCTAGGTACTCCTCTGTCAATTCCCACCGACGTTTTCGAGCCGTCGGTGTACCATTTGATTGTACTATGTATTCCTCAGCAGTAGCTCGAGATCGGAATCGTTCCACTCGGCCTTACTGCTGAGGGAAACCTTGAACTTCTTAGAGAAATTTACACTTTTGGTAATGCTGTCCCTAGGAAGAAGAGCTAAAGAAATTTCGCCACTTATATAAGTCCCTTATGCGCTGGGAAGAGACTACCTTAGCTCTGCCAAACCGTACTGCGGTCATTTGGAGTAGTGTGTTTGGCAACCTGACCGATTACTAGATGAAACGGTATGARACCCAATATGATTTCAAGCGACCGCTGCATATGAGATAATCGGTCGCACAATCAGGCAGGGACCTTGTAAGCCGGGTGTCTTCTAGGGGTTGATGTTCAGTCCACCCCTCTGTACGATACCGCTGAGTGTGTCCTCAAATTTTCCTTTAGCAATGATAACAATGTCGACCGCTCCATAACCGTTCTGATTCTAATTCTTATTTTAAATCGAATTTTAATTCTAATTCTAATTCCAGATCTAGT
This sequence comes from Bactrocera latifrons, assembly GCF_001853355.1. Lineage (NCBI taxonomy): Eukaryota > Metazoa > Arthropoda > Insecta > Diptera > Tephritidae > Bactrocera > Bactrocera latifrons. Next base: position 303,038 of record NW_017536130.1, on the reverse strand, counting down.
TCTAATTCTAATTCTAGTTTTAAATCTAATTCTAATTTCAGTTCTAGTTCTAATTCAAATTCAAATTCTATTTCTAATTCTTGTTCTAATACTAATTCTAATTCTAATTCTTAATCTAATTATAAATCTAATTTTAAGTCTAATTTCAGTTCTAGCTCTAAGTCTATTTCTAATTCTAGTTCGAATACTAATTCTAATGCGAGATCTAGTTCTGGTTCTAATTCAAATTCTAATTCTAGTTCTAGTTCTAATACTAATACTGATTTTAATATTTATACTAATTATTAAATATTTAATTTTAATGTGATATCTAATATCTAACACATCATTTAGTATCTACTAGATACTAAGCGTTGATTCCAGAAAATGTTTCTTGCGCTCTTGAGCAGAGCATTTCGACATACTTTACGAATACTTTAAGATATTARTTACTATTATTGCTCCTTCGCGGTCTAATTTTTTGGCAGCCACACCCTTCTGCTCTCAGCTTCGCTTTACCATTTGACCCAAATCGCTGAAACGCTGGCTTTAATAGCCATACTCAATATGTTTACTCGTCGGTTCCAGCCAAAATAATTAATTTAAATTTGCCTCGATTCTTTGCAGCCTTACATGGAAAATTACGCATTAAATTGGGGCATAATTCAGTCGTTCGTACTGCAACTTACAAGAGCTTAAATTCGACTTGATGAAAATTGAATTTCGTGGAAATTGAATTGATTTCGCCGATGCGGCATGTGGTGAAACCCGATAATGTTGTTAACGCCTAAAATGCTGCCACACACAATTGATAACAGGCAAAAGTGCACTGCACACTCAATAACCCATATGTATGCATGCGAATGTGTGCRTGAATTCGTGCCCCAATGAACTCAACACTCACAACGCTTGGGTCAGTGAGGGCGCAACCGGGTCGACGAAAGCAAAGTGCACGGCCTGGCAGTGAATCAGCGTACATATACAAATGTGTATAGTATTGCTGGGTGGAGTGAATTTCACTTCAGGCTGCATATCCGCATAAATATTGGTCATTCATTGCGTGGTGCGCTTAATTAGGCACTGTTTGTATTGCTAATTGGCCACCGCGAGTTGTGAGCCGCTCACCTACGCGCCCGCTTGCCAAAGSTTCGATTGCATTGCTGCTGTGGGTCCAGGTTTGTGGCTAATGATAGCGTGGTTTGCATGTTGCCAGCATGTTGCTACTCACATTCATATGTATACATACATGTATTTATATGTATTTTCCGTTGCAGTGGCAACATTGATTGTTACGTTTGCATGATTGCATTTTTGCTGTAATTTTTTTTTTTTTGTTGTAAGCAGTTGCGTAGGTGAGTATTTCGCTTGTTTATACATGTGTGTATGTGTTTGTATGCTTGTGTTGGTATGCAGTTGCCTTCCTAGCAAAATACTTTCGACATAGTTTTAGCGTGCTTCTCGTGTTAGTTTGTGGAAAGTACGCCAATTATTTGAAGATTTTCTACGCTTCAGTAGATGAGCACGTCATGATAGCGCTATGCAACTTCTTGCATGTTATATACACTATGTGCATATATGTATGTATATACCTGCATTCTTAGCAAACTTTGCGAGTAGCTGTGTAGTTGCTTGACGGCGCAGTGCTTCAAGTTTAATGTTATTTTCAATAAGCGGCATATATCGACTCAAGCGATTATTATTCATTTAATATATGTATATATAGACCAGAAATTTGGATTATAAATATTTCCAAGAGATATCGTTACATTTAATACTCTTGCTTAATTTTCATAAATCAAAGCCAGGGAAATATAGTATTAGGTTGTCAAAACAGTCTTGCGGTATTTTTATTGAATTTTCAATTGTTCATAAAAGTTTTTTTTGATGACTCATGCCCAGCTCTTGACCGATGCTGTGGCTGCTATTATGCTGGTCTCTTTCGACCAATTCAGCGATTTTATGGCAATTTTCGACGATAGGCCTTCCGGAACTTGTCGCATCTTCGACCATCTCTACACCAGAACGAAAACGTTGAAACCATCGCTGTGCGGTGGAAATGGAAACTGTATCGGGTCCATAAACTGCAAAAAATTTATTGGCGGCTTGAGATGCATTTTTGCCTTTATCGTAGTAGTAGTACTGTAAAATATGCCGTATTTTCACTTTATTTTGCTTCATATTCGCGACGCTATAACTCACGAACGACTTAAAAGAAACGACAATCAACCAAACACGTGTTAGCGCGTGAAATGAGCTTTCTAAAAAGGTATAACATGACCCGATGCGACGAATAAAACTGGAACTACGCGCTCTCAGCGCCAACTAGCGAAAATACCGCCATACTTGTTTGACAACTTATTATTGTAAAGTGTAAAACCAACCATATAAAGTAAAAAAGTGTTCGAAAATCCTGATATTAGTTATATAGGGGTCAAGCCAAGTTTTAGCTCAAAATTTATCTATTTTAGGCACAAAGATACACTCTTATGTGTAAAACACACTATCTTATTTTCATTGGGATAACTCACATATTGACCGACATATGCGGTATAAAGTAACCCGGAAGTTCGAAAATTGAACAGTTTTCGTTACATTTGAACAATTTTTGGTCATAAGGAGGAATACACTAAAGGCATTAATCGTACAATGTTACTTACGAATGTAAGAAGAATGTCTCCCACTAAACTTTGTCAAAATCGGTTGGTCGGGTTCCGAGATATGGGATTTTCAAAAAGGTGGCCGGTGCCACGCCAATAAGTAGTATTTCAAAATTTTTCCTATGGGTGCCCCTTACTGCTGCGACCCTCTGTCCCAAATTACACCTTTATATAATATCTTAATTTAGTGTTTAGTTATGGGTTTTTATATGCTTTTCGGTTCGGTTCGACTTGCGGGCGTGGCAGTAGTCCGATTACGCCCACCTACAAACACGAACTTTTTCTTGTGGTAAGGAACCCACATACCAATTTCATTAAGATATCTTAATTTTTGCTCAAGTTACAGCTTGCACGGATGGACAGATGAACAGACGGACGGACGGACAGACAGACAGTCAGCCAGATTTCAACTTTTCACGTCACCCTGATAATCGTAATTTATATACAAGTATGTATAGCCCTAAAAGCGATTGACCATTATTGATGGCTATTCATAAAGAACTCATTTTGACTSGGAAGATTAGGTTTAGTTAGGATATACTGGCCGGCTATCRCKCCATACACWGACTTGTAAKCTCTTTGTARTYGCAGATGGTGGATATATAAAGCGAGTTGTAGGTAAGGCAAGACAGAAGCATAGGTGGAGTTCCAGCGCCTTTCTCATGTCTACTTTCTACATGTGTCATCGTTAATGCTACCCTTAAAGCTAGCATATCATGCCAGTATGTGACCRTGTGAATAAAAATAATGCAAATTTYGGCAATGTTTTTGTATATCGGATGATGGAATACCATACCATATTAGCTTTTYCTTTCCTCGGAATTTAATCTACATCTGTTGCAATATCTGAATCTACTAAAACATCAATTGCCTTCTTACTTTTGAGTACATTCTCTGACGCAATGCTAACTATTTGAGATGACACCGTCTGTCTGTCGACATATGTATGTATGTTGTTTCCTGCGTTGTTAGCTATCTCAGCCGATTTCCGCCTGAAATATAGTGAAGTATTCGGTCAGCTTGAAGGATCGCCTGAAATTCTGCTTCGAGCAATTGTTCCCACTGAATTATCTATGCTTGATCCGTCTTGCTTATTGAGCTATGCTGGAAGACTCTTATGGAAAGTTCATCTAGCGCTGGCAATCTTCTAGCTCATTACACTGTTTAGCTGYCTACTTCAGTGTCAATTGGTGGCAGGTTGAGTAACCTTTCAAGTGCTCCAGTTATGCAGAGAGCAGCGAGCGGTTGTATTCGCTTTAACGGTTTCATATATAAGACTTTTCTGGCAGCGGTCCATCACATCAAGTACTTAAGCAAGATTTACTTGACTAACAATGGCTAGGTAATAGGTCCCATATAGACAACCTAGCATCTGTAACATTTATATAGCGCCCCACTGTCGATTTTCACTTTCACCTCCACATTGAGTTGGCGCATCAAAATTACTCCAAGATACATTGTATGATCTTAAGCTGTTAACTCTATCCCATTTAACTACGGGATTTCTATGATAGGATCTTGCACCTACCTGTGAAGAATACTTAAAAAAGRCGGCACCACATCGCATCAATCAATGGATTTTTAGAGATTACACTTCGGCGAGAAAATACTTTCACGTTTTTGGACCGGGCCACCAAAGTCCTGCGATATCACAACGATAGACTTTTTCCTGTGGCGGGTCAGCCAGTTACCAGGTAAAAGGCTTGAACGAGTCATCGAAATTCAGACTCAACTGATGGACCATCTGCGATGTAGCCGCGGCCAACAKTTGAAAGTGATAATCCTGGTGTTTCTGTAAAAAGGMCGGGAACTTCGAAATGGATCAYCYTTTAYAAGGATGGAGAAAGTACGYGCCTTGRGTGTTTGCAGCTTAATCAAGTTTTGAGAACATATGTAGATCAAAAGATTTCAAATTGCACTTTTGAAAATTCAATATGATAATAAAATGTGTCAAAATTCAGTTTTGAGTAYGACATAAGCCTGCTGAAATTTGTGTGAGCCGACTTAGTGTTCGATTCTGATTTAGCACATTAAAGTGGAAGTGAGATTTTAAATTTTTAGAACAAAAATTCCAATTTTACGGAAAAATGCAGACGATGCCATTGAAAAGCTTTAGTAAAAGCACATGTGAATGTATGTCTGCCAACTGCACGAAATGCGTAACTGAAAAATAAACTAATTCGTCTGTTCCATTTCTGTTCGCTGTAGCTTTTGTGATTCGCAAAATTCCTTTCTAGCTTGTCCTTGTCGACGAATATGCGTCACTTTCGTTTTTTCGTTTGAAAAGCAAACACATGTGCAGCAATACGAGTAACACAGTGAGCAACAACAACATAGGCGAAAATATGCAACAGAAAAGGGTTCGCAAGACAAAAACAGACCGACATGGCCACAGTACCGCACAATTGCGGAACATTTTCAGCGGCGMTGCAGCGCTGATGAGGACAAAGCGGACGCCATGCGGTCGTACAAGTTCAGAAATAGTAACAGGCGATTGTGGAATGTTCTTCCCGGCGGGCGCAGCGGCATAGCAGATGGCGACGCACACGCGGCAAACACAAGAAATCAAGTGAAATGTATGTAGTGAAAACAAAGGCGGACGGCGGAGGTGACCGCGCCAAATATGTGCGGCACAAACACACGCACTCACCTATTGACGCAGTCAGAGTGACAAGTAGCTTTGACTAGGCGTGCGGGGGGTCGCTGCAGGTACGAGTTTTGGCCACCGTTGTTAATATTTACATKTGACATGTGAAAACGCATTCACTCACTTTCGGGTTATGTTGATGTTATGCCACAAAAAGCAAACAGATACRACAACTTGTGCAAACTACTTGTACAAAAGAGAAACACGATTTTTCCTACCACAAATACAAGCCATGTGATGCACTCACACATACATACAAGCACACGCATACATGCGAAAGTCCAGTAAAAGTGTATTGTCATTGTGTTGTTGTAGTCTTTTTGCCTTTCAGTTTGTAGCATCAACAGCGTATTGTGGCTATTCTGTGGCACTAAGTCACTGGGTATATTGTGGTATGTATTATATGTGTTTCTATGTATATGACTGTTGAAATAAAAGGAAATCTACTTGAAATACAATAAATTTTAGAAATCTGATTTGCATAAAGCAAACATTTCACAGTTTGAAAATGAAAACATCAACCATGGCATAGCATATAGTAAGTAATAAAGACCGAAATGAACAAACTGTTTGCATAATAAAGATTTATGTTCATACATATAACTAAGTATGCAACATGCTGCGTAAAGTATAACACAAT
>NW_017536130.1:285962-296815 GCF_001853355.1 Bactrocera latifrons | reverse complement strand
TAGAGCATTATATAATATTGCATTTGTGGGACATTAGGGTGTCACTTATATACTAGCTAAATATTTTTATACTTTTAACGGTTCGATGTTTTTGTTTTTGACCTTCAATATGACTTTTATTTAAAAAGGAGAGATCTGTCATATTTACACCAAACTKGTAAAGATTGAAATAATTTATTTTTTGTACATGGTAATTTTTAGGGGATTAGTATTTCGTGGTTTCATAKATTATATTCACGAGCATGGTTTTCGTCGTTTTTTGTCTTTTAATTTGAAGATGTTGCTAGATCATTTGGTCATTGATCAGTCAATCAAAGTAAATATCTTCATATTTCCTCAACATGTTCCTACAGAGTATAATTGATTTGTTCACCTAACTGTTTAACGTATCATCTTAAACTAAGCGAGATAGATATTGGGGTTTGTGTATATAAATGATCAGGATGACGAATAAAGTTTAAATTATAATGACTGTCCGTCCGTTCGTCCGGCCGTTCGTCCGTGCAAGCAGTACCTTGAGTAAAAGTTGAGATAACTTGATGAAACTTGGCAAGAAAGTAAGGCAGAGTTCCTAGATGGGCTTAATCGGACCACTGCCACTGCTATAACTAAGCACTAAAATAAGAATCGTATAATGTATAAGAATTGCACAAGCAAGGGCTAACTGAAAAAGTTTTGAAAAAGTGGTCGTGGGCCTGCCCTCTAATAAGTTTAATGTATATATACTACCAAAGTTACAATAACCTAATTTCCTTAGCATAATTCCTATAAGAACTTTTACCAAAAATGTGAAAATAGATTAAATCGRATGATAGCCCGGCCCACTTCCCATATAACGTACCGTTAAAAGCTACATAAATCAATAACGAAATATGCCATGCACATTTAATTTTACGCCCGAAATTGATTGAAAGGGCTTCATAAGAGCCAGTTTCAAAATTTGTACGGTGGACGTCGCATATCCCACTTTTTGGCAAAATCACATATCACAGGCCCTACTCGACAGATATCGAYTAAATTTAGTACGGAATATTCTTTCTTATTCCTTTATTACAGCGTGGAAATGGGCGAAATCGAACTACAACCACACTCCCTTCCCATATAAAACTATTTTCAATTCCAACTGAGTCTTTCTTTTACAACGCGATAAAACTTTGTGGGAATATTTGATTTTGAAATGTCATGACCATAAATTGACTTCATACCYGGCCTAGCCCCCATATAACCAACATATAACCTTCCTTCCTTCCTACGTGACGTTCCTTAATGACTCTCAGAGAATATTTTATTACTATGTGACATATTCGTATGTGTAGTATTAGCAAAAATATATTAAATCGGGTCGATACTACCCCTAACTCCCACGTACTACATACATATATATGTATAATGGTTTACGTTTTTATATACATACATAATTAGAGTCCGCCCCTCTGACTGACGTTTTGCTCCTTAAAGTATTTTCTTGGCTTTGACTTTTGCAAGTTGCAAGCGTCAATACTTATAATATTCAGTTGCATCCGAACTTAGTCTACCTTACTTGTTTTATGTATTTTTATGCTATAAGAAATGCACCTGTGAAGGCCATTCTAGCTTTGATGCAGACGAAGTTAACAAGTTTTCTTGTTATAATGAAATAAAGTATTTTGGCTTAGCTATAGTGGCTCTTCATTTCAGTACAAATATAAAAGATTACTGATTTAATTCTTGAAAACCTCAAACGTGGTATTATAACAAAAAATAATAAAATTGTTTTTCTAGCTCGATAAAGGGAATACACTGTCTGACTAACTTAAAAGAGATATCTCAGATGACAAACGAGAACTAGCACACTCTTATGACTCTTAAATGAAATGCTGTGCAGAGTGAATATACWAAAGCTCACGGGCTATAGTACTCGTTTCTTATCTAATTTAAAATATTAAGGCACACCCTAATACATATGTTTGCGCCAATGTAACTGATAAATATCATTTCATCAGGCACCCTTCGCTCATTTCATTCATCTAATCCAGCATATCAATATAATTTCATTGTTTTACCATTGCTGAATACTTGAAATAATTGGACATAACTAGAAAAGGGTTACTGAAACAAATTGTGAATATTGTTTTTCCAATAAAAAAATATACATTTGCGCAATATTGCGTCCAACATGATGAAAATATAAATGAAATACAATTGACGGTCACAATATGTTATTGTTTTTTCATATTTATTTTTTTTTTTTTTGTAATAGGTCAATTACTATTTTAAAAAAATTTTCGGCAAAATTTAGTTTTGTCTTCTATATTGTTTTCTTCAAAAGTAATCTCAGGCCTCAGGTTCGGCGATCAACTCTTCATTCGTCGGAAATTCCTTTTCAGCGGGCATTCTTTTGAGATCTGAGATCAGCCGATAGAAGCCAGATCTTGAAGCCCAATTTTTTAATTTAGCATCGTCATCAAGCCAGCTTTAACTTTTACTTTATGCTTTCCTTTCGAAAAACAATATTTTATAAATACTCGAAATTCCCTTTTATCAATTTTTTCACAATAAAAAACTTGCTTCACTAAAAATGATAAAATTAACAATCTAATAATCCTTCCGCTTTTTGAAGTTTAGGTAGTTAGCCTAAAATCATATGGATTTAGTTCTAGTAGCGTTATCTATGTATCAGCCGGGACATTTTCCAATTGACCTGTTAATCTTCCTTATAACTATTATTAATCACCTCACACCGAGTGCAAACTTTTAAAGTTATTTTATTTTAATTTTTTATACATACTTACATATACCAAAGAAATACATATAAAATGGCTCCACTGTAAAAAAAGTAGTGACAGCAACATTAATTCCCAAGAAAACCAACATAAAACATATTGACAGAGATAATTAAAGTAACTTGCAAGTAAATTTTAAAAGTTCRCGGCAAATTTGCACCAACTTAGTTACACCGAAATCTTATGAAACAGTTGCGTCCAACGTTGACTTCATTAGCAAAATAACAAGCAAATCAAACTGAGTAAGTAAATTACATAAAAATTAAGTTTTCCTCTCTCTCTTGACCGTAGGAAAATAAACCTTCAAACCATAAAAAGTAAATGAGTGAGAAAAGCAGACCCGAAAGACATTAAAAAGAAGGAAAGTAAGCAGGAGGAAATTAAAAAACGCGTAAACTGGAACATTACGACAATTTTTTTTTGCTTGATTTTAAGTAATGAGGTATGAGACGGAATGTCTTCACCCAGCAGTGGGGACCAGTGAGAGAAAATCTTTTCAGCATGGAAGGTGGTTTAATAAAATAACTTTTAATTTTTTTTGTTTTTTTAGTATGTACTTGAAAGAAGTCAGGAAAGGTAACAGAGTAGTAGTAACGGTAGTTAATACTCAAAAGTTTTCGCACTAATTGTTATTTGTTTTTGCATGCATATTTTCTGAATAACGTTTTTAAGTTTTTTTGAGTTAGTGGCACTGAACAAAAGTAGCGGGGGATCCATGTCGAGGCATTCTACTCAAAACAAAACAAACAAAAAAAAAAAAAAAAAAAACTTCAAATTTAGCAGGTAATGTTTATTGTCTTTCGAAAGCACATTAGTTCCCACTTATTTTTAAAATATTATTTCTTTCAAATTTTGATCGCGGATGGACTTTACATATCCTCATACAAAAAMGTCGAACGGTGTGTTATCATATGATCTGGATGGCCAATAAACTGGCGCAAAACGTGAAATTATCTGTTCACCCAAAATGTCGCAATAAATCCATTGATYGATGCGATGTGGGGGAAGAGGCGTCGACTTGTTGAAATCAAATGTCGTCGAGTTCACGAGCTTCAATTTCAGGCATCAAATAATCGCTTATCATGAAGGAATAGCAGTCGCATGGACCGATGATTCCACCAGCCCTCACACTCACACCACACCTAACCGTTTATTTTTCGGTATGATATGGCAGACCTTGAATCTCTACAGCTTTTTCTCCATCTTAAATGCGCCAGTTTTGCTTATTTACATACCATTGTGTCAGACATGGGCCTCTTCCCTAAACAAAATGTCTACCGAAAACAACGGATCTTCTTGGAACTTTTCAATCACTTATCACTTGATAAGGTCGAGTGGCTTCAGTTCTTGAACATGCTATATTTTATATGCTTTCAATTTAAGATTTCGACGCTAAGTTGTTCCAAACATCAGTCCGAGCTGCTGCGAATGGCGCTTAATCGATTCCCCACTAAAAAAAGTACCACTACGTGGTTCACCCGGTCCTTTTACGGATACGCAAGTTAAATGTTTTAACTAAAAAATGTGTTGTAAATAGCATTGGCTCCGCATATTATCCTATTTGGTATATAAATATATAAAAATCATTGCGACGAACTGAGACGATTTATTCATGCTCGTCTGTCCGTTTGTAAATAAGCGAACTAGTCACTGAGTTATTGAGATACCGACCTGAAATTATGATCCCTTATTTCCTTTCTAGAAAGCTGCTCATTTATGGGAACTGATATCGAAACACTATTGCCATATCAATTGACCGATAAAAATCAAAATAAAGATTTTTATGCCATAAAAAATGCACCTGTGAAGGGTATTATTTCTTGTGTTGAAATTGCTTATTTTCAGTTTACGGAAAAGGACCTTMCGCCCACTTGCGCTACGTATACTTTTCTAATAGTTCTTTGCGCTGCATTAAAATCCACTAAATCTTTAAATGTTTTACCATCCACTAGATTCAATTAGTATCATCAACAGCTCTTAARTCTAACAAATCCTTCCCTTCAAGATTAGTTAAGATATTTTTCTACAATTTCACTTAGTACAGCTTAACTTGTTGTTAATGTTGYTGTYGTTGGTGCAGCCTCTTCGCTTACATGGCTTTTAACATGCCACGAAACAAGCCACGAAATGACTTGTTTCCGCTTCCTCAGAGTGATAGATGCCATTACAGACGCCTCTTACACACCATCAACCACATTCACACGAACAAGCATTCAGCACGTACACATACACAAACACGTATAAGTGCCATAAACGTGGGTTCGCCCACATAATGGACCAAACAGCAGCAAACACATACATACCATTTGCTTGCAACAGCCCAGAACAGCCGTTATAAATGGGTGTGTGGCATTTTGCCTATTTATTTCGTCACTTTAGTTGGCCCTTCAGCTCTCGTAACAATTTTATTGCATTTGTTTTTGTTTACTGTTTTCTGCTACTCTTCAAAACAAAGTCAAACTGCTGACTTGCTGCTATGCCTGCCTTCTGGGCATTTCTGCATTGCGGCAGTAACGGTGCTTTCAGCAATTAAAGCCAATTATGCTGAAATAATTGTTTTCTTGCAACCGAAGAATGTTGCGTTGTCTGCGTTTTTGAGATTGCTGCTGATATTTGGCTWTTGATTTTCAGTCTTTTCTGCGTTTATTTCTTTGTCTAGTTACGCTTCTTGCATTTGCTGGTGGCTGACTGTGCAGATTCCTCTGCAGCGGCATGGCTGTGGAGTGGATTGCTATTTCAGATTTCTTCAGTTTTCCTCTGATTTTTTTTGCTTTTGCATAGTTTGCTTGAGCTGCTGTCATAATTAATATTCCTTTCTGTTTTCATACTCATAACAATATTTCAAATGACGAGGTGGTATTATTCTAAATATTAATATTGTATTCCTTTGAAATAATTAAACGATTATGAGTAGAATATTCTAATATAATTTCATTACGAAAATTTCGTCAATTCTGTTCTTTGCATAGACAAATTTTTTGTCTAAAGACATTATTTGCTCAATTTATTTTAATTTTATACATGTTAAAATAAATTCTGTTAAGAAAAGTAATTTTCTAGTATTTATATGAATTTGAATTTAAAACATTATTTTATAATTATAATGAAGTAATTTCTATTAATTTTAATTTAGATATTTCATTGAACCGACCCTTACCATGCCAGCTGTCTTGAGAAAGGAAATATGAAGGTTGTCTTTAAATGTTGCGTATACGCCAAGGTTCACAATATTTGTAGCAATTGATTTTATAAATCTATATATAGAAAAGAAAGTTGTGTTTCTTACACYATTTATTACTCAAKAACGGCTGAAACGATTYGGCTAGAACCAGGGTAAGAACTTTTTCGGCTTTTCACGCTTSAGAACCGGTTCATCATGTACAGTCCACTTGAATGAATGTCGGTTGGACTCCAGTGGGAAATGACGGAGCTATGTTTTTATTCTCACATACTGACGTTAGAATTCTGCTTTATTACGATTAAAGAGCAGAATCAGTTATTCGTTGTTTTTGGTGTATTATGAACTTGCGAGGCACCCWCTTTGCACAGAACTTTCGCCTCTTTAGAGCATCATTGTCCTCGGTGCTCATTTCGCCTGTTTCCAGCTTAGCAAATATCTTTTCARCGCTAGATTTTCCTCAGCTCAAATTCAACAGTATTTCCCCCCAAAAATCAATGATTTATTAACACACGCAATGCGTWAGGATCAATTTTTTTGGTAAACTAATACAAGTTGCCTCACAAAAATGCAATATCTCATTAACTAATAGTTATAATCCCACTAATAGAAATTATATAGATGCTAGTAGTAGCATTATCTATGTATCAGTCGCAGTGAAGCGTGGACGGGACCTCTAGTTATATAATAATTCTAAGGATTGATAAATAAGGAATAATTAAAAAATATTAATTGAAATTGCATGTAATACGTCTAAAATTAGCGCCTATTTCTTGAGTTGCTTCACTATGAAACTATGCCCTTCACAAATTCAAAAGATGCCTTACAAGACCTTTATTTTGGTTGTCTAGTTTGTATGGAAGCTAAATGATGCAGCGATCCCACTCGAAAAATGTCTTCGGAGATTGCATAATTACCATATTCGTGAAGACATATCCTGAAATGAGAAACCTTTCCGCATAAGCTCTTGATTCCCATCATTCAGTTTACATTACAGTTGTATGCTATAGTGGTCCGATATCGGCTGCTCCTGCAAATGAGCAGATTTTTGGGGAGGAAGCGAAGTGGTGAAAATTTCAGATCGATATCTTCAAAACTGACGAATTAGTTCCCGTATATATATACATGGCTAATTCGACTTCGCACACCATTCTGATCATTTACGTACACTGTGTCATAAAAAATCGCGGAAATTGGCAATAAAATCCAAAATATTTAACTATACAGCGAATTTGGTTTTATCTCTTCGATAGACTGAAAACGGGTTCTACGGAGTGGCATTTTCAGTTTGGGGAAAGAGCAAAAATCACACTGAGCTAAATCTGGTGAATAAGAAGGCTAATCAATGGTATTCATTGCGTTYTTGGCTTTCAATTCGGTCACAATCGGCGCTCGATGCGATGGTTCATTACCAAGTTGAAAAGTCATTGAATCTGTCTCTGCGGAACAAATTCATGATGCACCAAACMACGAAAATCGRAAAAAATAATAAGCAAAAAACTCGTCGGAACGAGTTGAGCATGAACGCGTTTTATACCCAAAATATACACGGAAATCATTTTATTTATGTCTTCAGTGATCTTTTGACCATGTTTGAAGGCTTTACACCTTCGTTGGCTTGTGTTTTTGACATTCATAACGCACAAAAATTGGGAAATGCAACATTTCTTCAAATTCAAGTTCTTTGTTCGATGACTTTATCCTTTGTAAAAATTGCAATCGTACAAACACTACTGAAATGTACCGATCTCAGCAGCTGCTGTAGATAAACTGGTTGACAGATTGCGCTCACATTCTTCACAGTAATTGAGGACATAGTAAATAAGGACCAACTTACCAMAATAAATTTTTTTGAAGTATGATTCACCGGAGAAATTTGCTTATAATTTCCCGGTTGCATTTTTGTCACAATGTATATATTTTACTGGGTCTCGGAATTTGCCTTCTGGGAGTTACAAACTTCGTGTCATAATTAGTTAGTGCGATTTAGATYAAATATTCACTGTTTTGTTCGAATTTTTCCCTGCAAAATCATTCGCCATAAAGAGAAACTGGTGGTAATTAATTGGAGGAAGCTCTGAGTTATAGGGTAAATGCTTAAGAACTTCTTCACAAAGCTTTCGGAGATTTTTGCGATTCACTATCGACGAATATGGTCTTTTGTAGTCCTGATGGAATAAAATAACCCTTCCGTGGAGTTTTGGATAATTACTCCCTTTCTGCCCTCAATTGCAGATAGGTTCGAATAAATAATATGTCGTAGGAGACTCGTTACCAACCACACCAAATACGTATGTAGCAAAAGCTTCCTGATCTTCCTGGCGTGGATAGTTTTYGCTTGACATTGTCGTAACTGACCGAGCGACCATCCGCTTCAGAAATTAATCGTAATTTRCGATTTATCATCTATGGCACCCGTGCAATAAAGCTCAGTTTTATATAAATCATTCCTAACAGGCTTTTGTGCAATGCTTAGCTCCTGGGCTATTGAAATGGTGATGTCATGATGGTCAAGATCAAAAATTTTTATCCATGTCCATCACGTACTCAATCAATACTGAGTCAAGCAAAAACAAAGATATTTAAATTTTTTTTTGGTACAAAACCTTATCCTTAAAATGCTTTATATCGTAACATAACTGGAGAGAGTGTCTCGAGAAAAATTTTAATATCGATAATGTATGATACTATTGTGATATTAATAAAACCCCTTATTCAATCTAATAAACATTCAATTTTCATTCGAATTTCTAATATTAGTTACTTGTTATCCAAAAACCGGATTAATTTTAAATATAACTGACAGCCGCTTATTCTCTGCATACAACAATTATTGTTGCTTAACCGTCACGCATACGCTATGTAGTACTGCTAATAGCATTTTATGTTATTAAAAGTAAATTTTGAAACTCAAATTACTTCATTTTATGGCGACTTGTTAATGCTCATGAGTGCTGAATTTGTGCGACTAATGAGTTTTAAATTCTTACATTTCCGTTAATAAGCTGCAGCAAAGCGCTTAAAATCTCGCAATGGGAATAGCATGTTGTACAGGTAACACGCAAAAACGGTAATTTTCTCCGTAATAACACATTTTCTACCAGCAGATATATAGTATGTAAAAGTGTTAAGCGGACTTATGACCCTAACGTCCAAAAAAAAAAAAAAAAAAAATAAATACMAAAAGCAAAACTAAACTAGAAGCATAATTAAGTAAGTAAGTGGCTTAACTATGATAATGTGGCTACCCATATAAATAAGCAAAACTTACTTGAAAAAGGTTTAAAACACAACACTAAATAATATTTGAAAATTTTATATAAATGTTARAAAGGTTTTCGCGAAACAAAACAAAACGGCTTTGCTTTGTTTGGTTACGTTTCTGCAGAACAGAATTTTCGCTGCCGGCATTTATGTATATAAGTACAAGTGTGAGGCAATCTAAGCTAATTACATAATTAACCAATTTAGTTAAACTATGCGCCCCTTTTGCTGCCAAGCACTCTTTACTCTAACCTCGAAGCGCTTTCATTCTTAAAAACAATCATCCGAAGACAAAACAGGTAACAGTGAGAGTGAGTATAGCCTTTAATAAACCAACACAACACACACCTACGCCCCAAGCTTACACAAAAACAACAGCAAGACCTAACCGTTACAGCTTTTTTAAATGTCTTCTTCTTTTGTTGAAATTGTTATACTTCTTGAACAAAAGCAATAAAGGCTTATTCACACTGCCAGCGAAAAGTAAAATAATAATAACAACAATCCGGCTGCCGGCAAATATGCTTTGTTGTAGCGAAACACATTGCATCCTTCATAATTTTTGATGATCTACTCAAAATGTACCCTCACTGTCCTCCACTCATGCAACTTGGCTTCACAGATATTTTTACACCTTAGACCGCCGGTTGGTAGCGTACTTCTTTTTTGTTGCCTCTGCGGCGGTGAGTGTGATTTCATTATTTTTATGGGAAAAGTTGCATGGGAAACTCTCAGTGGATTAGAGTTTCTTTTGCTGTTAATTGGCCCAAATTTGACACTTGAGTTACCCTTAAGTTAGACAGGCATCTGAAGGCAGAAATTTGWGTATTGAGTCAATAAGGTTAAGAACAGAAATGATACAGCTTATAATAAAGGACTAATATCCAACTAGAAGATAATGTCGTTCTAAATTTTTATCATCTAATAAGTAATTGAATTTTAATTAATTTTTTTGCTTCCGTCGGTGAAAACTTTAGTTCTTTCAAAGAATTTTTTATAGTGACTTTGATACATGATCAACAAATCAGTTGAGCTCAAGTTGAAAATTATATTTCGCAACTAGAACTACTTGACTTACGAACAATAAACTGGGGWGTGTTAGTCCAAACAAAATGCGAATACAGTTTTGCACATAGGCTCCTTTTTKGGTAAAATAAGTATGACCACGTTTAGTCCACTTTTCCACAATTTTCTATACACTTATAGTCTTTTGCGGGGATAGCCTTCAGTGGCTTCAGCAAATTTTGTATTTTTCATTGGAGCGCTAGTTTGTTGGACAGTTTCGAGGTTATATTCTCCAGTAGTGTGTGTGTGTGATGACTGTAAGATCGTCAAAAATCTTTTCAATTAAATCTGTGGTGACCTCTACTCTAAGTCTTTGCAATAAAAATTCAGGTACGAGTGCTTCATACCCAAATTTTAAGCCAAACGTGTTGAGCTGATCCATAACAGATGTTATTTTAGCTCTGCTATATTTCCGCTGTTAAATGATGATTTTGAAGTTTTGTTGCTGTGACAGAAATGGATGGGCAATTCAATTCAATTAAATTCTGCCAAATACAAACTAAACGCGATATGGAGATCGAATTTCATATGAAAAGAAAAACAAGAAAAAACGTTAAAATCATTTTAGTAATTATTTGTTCAGG
>NW_017536130.1:282031-284852 GCF_001853355.1 Bactrocera latifrons | reverse complement strand
CTCAGGAGCGTGTAATGCCGCCCCACAGTTTTCATATACCTGCTTGTTGATAAGTGCTCTCGGAGAGCTTGCAGTTTCTCGACGTCGAACCTTCCTTGTGCTTGTTGATGTGAATTTTTTGCTGTACAGGGCGTATCTTGGCTGCAACGAGATCAATCAATAAAACACTGAATACGTGACTTTTCGATCCGGGGACACCCAGGTAGCTTYATGAGTTTTTCTATGCTGTAATCTAGTACTCCAGATTGCCACATTTCGAAGTCCATCAGCCTCCAATATTTCATAATAGAGATTGAATTTACCCACAGCTTTGCCARAGATACTTTATTTGGCCTAATTTATGCTTAGAATAAATAAAATCGAGTGAAATTTTTCTCCCAGACCACATACAACTAACAAGCCTTATGCACCTGAAGGTACTTCCCTGGCTTTAAACCTTGCAAGTTGCAAGACCATGAAATGTTCGCTAATATCAAAGCTTAGCTCTTTCTTAAATACTTTTCATGTGCGTTTGCAAAATCAAAATAAACGCCATATTACTCACCGCAGTGTCACCGCAGTAGAATAACAAAAGTAAAATGTCAAAAATTCATTACATTTTATTCATTTATTTAAACGGAACCRTCGCAGCTCAACAGCTGATTATAAAATTATGAAGTACATAAAAATATATAAGTGCACAACCAGCGGAGCGTGACTGCCACGCTCCGACAACAACAAAAGCAATATCAGGAGAGAGCCACGTGCGACACTTCATTAAAACGAATTTAATGTTACGTATACGCATCGCTGACCCATTAGAAGCCTGCAGCAGCCAGCAACTGGCGACTTGTCGCCCCACCAAACTTTCCTATCTTCAGTCGCACAGACTTACAGGCGTCTAATGTGATGATKCTAATATGCCATAAGCCAATTGTAATTCATCCCAAATCAGAGCATAATCTCGCAATTTACATAAAATAGAGCTAAACAAGAAATAAACATCAACAGAAAAGGATCCTTTAYGCTGGCAAAGTAGACAATAACACCGATGCTTACACAAATAAACTTACATACACACCCGTGAGGGAGTGTATAACTTTGAGAGTAAAAGCMAACTCAGACATATGTATAAGACACATCCACACTAACACATAGTTATACATATGTACTTTTACTAACTCACTTATACACAAATGGTTGTATACCGACTGGGTATAAGGACTAGCGTTTATGACTTAACGGCTTTGTGTTCATAAATTGCTACACTGGGCCGGGGGACGCTATGAGAGGCATCTGGCCTTTCAGCGGTTAATAAGTGGGTCCTTGCCAGCATCAACGAACACACACACACACATACATACACTTTTATAATCGCATGAATACAATTATGTACTGACATTTACACACACACACACATGCACTTGCATTGTCATATTTGTCTGGTCCTTTGCGCTCGTTTGTGTTACTATTGTGTGTGAGCGCGCTTGGTGCGTGCCAGCAGTGTCCTTTTCATTACTTCCTGCCACTCCTGCCATCCAATATGTCCAAGTTCCCGTCCTATTTCGTCTCTGAGGTATCCGCACCCACGTCCTTTTCTCAATTGCCATTGTCCAGAGTCGTCGCGCTGCTCACTGTCTGCCTTGCTCAATTGCTCGCTTCCGCTCACTTCCTTTCTCATCCTCCATTCTGCCATTCCTCACATCCGCAGCCGCGCTGTCTCGCCCCACTTGGCCACCGTGTGGACTTGTGCTCGTGCTATTATGTTGCAAATTTGAGTTGAATCCCTGTTCATTTATGAATTTGTGCTTGACGGTTCGTTATTAAGGTGAAAGTGATTTGGCAAGTCGTGCGCTGTTTGCATGCCAAGCTCGCACCATCGCCAACGTCGCCAATGCCATGCCACACGAGCGTCCTTTTGACGCTTCACTTTACATGCTTGTCGACTWGTGGCATTTTTATTTGCCTTCTTGGCTTAATTTGTCTGCTTCTTCTTCTTCGTGCTTGTTTTTTTGTCTCTACCACTCATGCTCGTGTTGGTGTCTTCCGTTGTCCGTGATGAATACGTTAAGTGCTGCAAATGAGTTTGGTAATGAGTTACATTATTGTGGCAGCTTGTTGTGGTAGGTTCGTGTTTGCCAAGTATTTGCTTGGCGCAAGCTTTGTGGAGGAGGCGTRCAAAAAAGCGAGACACTTGAGTGATTAGTTCAGACAGTTAACGGGAAAGTTGCCAAGCTGCAGTGAATGTTAAATGGAGATATGTCAAGGAGGGCAGGTACTCTGATGTGAATAATTTCGCTCGGTATTCGAGCCGATAAATAATGTAGTAAATGAGCTCTSCGGATATAAGCACATTAGGTCGATTCAATTATCTGCAAGTGATTTAGTTACRTGATAAGCCTGCTCTGTTGTTGATACTCTTGTTGATTTTATAAAAATAAATGGTGATAATGAGGAAGCTGACAATCTTTAGTGTTACTGACCAATATTTATAAATTTTTTTTGATAAATAAATTATTAAACACTCGAAAATTGTTTACAGTTCTTCAYAATAAATCTAGAAATTGATGTTTTTACTAGTTCTTTACTAATATTAGGTTGTCAAAAAAGTCTTGCGGTATTTTCGCTAGTTGGCGCTGAGAGCGCCCTTTTTGGAACGCTCATTTCACGCGATAACACGTGTTTGWTTGATTGTCGTTTCTTTTAAGTCGTTATAACGTCGCAAATATGGAGCTAAATAAAGTGAAAATATGGCATATTTTACAGTACTACTACTATGATAAAGGCAAAAATGCATCTCAAGCCGCCAATAAAATTTTTCCAGTTTATGGACCCGATAGAG
>NW_017536130.1:273170-281903 GCF_001853355.1 Bactrocera latifrons | reverse complement strand
AAGACTTTTTTGATAACCTATTATAATSATGTTGTAGGTAATAAAAAGATGTAGATGTAGATAATAAAGATATTACTTTGGTTTATGAACATTTATCACATAACCTCAAAATTTACGTGAAAAATTCAAGTAACCAAGTTTTGTTTATCTTGTAGAAAACTGTTTATTTACACAGTGTATTTTTTATATTTACATAAACCAAATATCGAAAAGTGCCCTTAATATTGAGGAAAATTTAAAATTTTTTTAAAATGTGATGATCTTTTATGATTGGTGAGGTCTCTTCATTCTGGTAGCTTTAAAAATATATACATTACTGTATTATAGTTGCTCGGAAAAATGCTAAACAATACCCCTCTTTCTCGTATATAATATTATTTTACTTTTAATGTATGATATGAAAAAAAAACACATGGTAGGATGAAACGCAAACGATAAGCGTTTCATCCTACCATGTGTTTTTTTTTTTTTTGTTTTTGAACGACTTGCTATCGTTTGGAAAATATTTTACATCGAATAAAATGGAAAAAGATTTACAATTTCTTTATTGACGAATTCTCAAGACGTTGTTGGTTTGGAATACTTTGGTCAATCTCAATTTTTAAGGAAATTTTTGTATCTTTTGAATATATGAAATTTCTTGTTAAAAAATTTGTATGGGTTTTTTTGAATAATTTCATACTTGGGTGGTAAACTTACAAAAATATTAATTATACATTGGAAGTTTAGATCAAAAATTACATGCGATTGCTATAATACCCTKCATAAATACAAACTTTCCCGATACGAACTTGAGTGTGATTTTTGATCAGTTTGTGTCGAGATCGGAGGTTCCGACAAATGAGTAACTTTCTAAAGGGAAAACAGATTTGTGCAAAATTTCAAAGCTCAAAAAATAGACTTTTTTTCTAGGGTCTCTGACGTTTCCGCCTGCGTATTACAAAATCCAAAGAAATTTTATATACCCAGTTCAGGGTCTGAAAATAACTATCATTATATTTCACATAATATCCTGTTTCACACTTGAAATTAAAAGTAATAATTTAATACCATAGTAACAACCCTACCGCTACTGGCCATAACTGTGCACAAAGTTGATCGATCAATAAAAGTATCTAACATGTCATCAAAGAGCTATTAAAATAACGTCAATTAGGTATTTAAAGTAATTCGTGTTGCYCATTATCACAAATGTTCTAGTAAAAAAATACAACAAAAGCTGTCATCAAAGTCACCACAAGACAGCAGGCATTTTTCACTTTCTTACGTTTTCCAATAGCGCTCAACTCTTGCCCCACATTTACCTAACGCTCCTTTGACCTGTGCACGTGACCCTAACACCTTTTGCCGCCGCTAACTTGCCACTTACCTATTTAAGTACATATCTACGCACATTAGCGCCAAAGTAGGTGTCATAACGCGACCTGTCGGCCCCAATTTCTACGTGGCAAGCGAGCGCCATGAATTATCACCGGAGCGTGATTGGCATATTTCAATACCGTTTGGTGAATACTAAGAGTTGACGTGTAACTGCTAGTGGAGGCGCTGATACTGCTTCCCTGGCTTTATTGGAAATTTATGCCTGACATAAGTTAAATTCCCATAAATTATGACGAAGAATTTTGAGCAAAATAAGATGATTTTGACTTTGGCAAATTTCGCCAATTTAAGCTTAGTTTGAGGAGTGTCTTCTATTTGTTAAAGATTTGGCAAGTGCTTGTGAAATGCAATAGCTAATGTTTAAGGCTCAATTTTGAATTTGTTACTTTTGTTGCGACAAAATCTAAAATAAGAAAAATGCAATAAAAGGTTGATCCGGCATTTTCGTCTGGGTCAAAGATCTTTAAAAACTTTTTTAAAGTGGGTTGAAAAATCTAAATWATTATGAAAAATCTTATTCCTTCGATTATTACTTGCCAAATGTGTTTAAGAAGGTCGGTGTGACATRTTCAAACGAAGATGAAATTGAATTTGAGGAAAAATTCTTTGAGCAGACATCCAAATATGAAATTATCGGCCAGGATATCAAGATTATATTGAAAACACTAAAAAGAGAATTTCTGCTGTTCAGYATCACATGTTTATCGTTCCTAACATCAAAATCACGATTAGCAAAAAATAGCATTGAGGACTTTCAAATCTATTGAAATGTTCGGTAATGAAAGTTTTACCGTTTATACTATTAATTCATGATTGATTGATAAAAATCGCACRAATTATGTGTTCATTCAGTTCCGAATTCCAGGTACCAATACAACTAAWACTTATAACTGTTCTGTGTCTATTGTGTGGTATATTTGTAATTAAATTTGACATATATTTTGTAGGTTTTGGACTCTCTGACGAAAGAAAAATACATTTACTTAACAAGAAAAGATCTCATGGAGCCAAGTCTAGTGAATACGGTGGTTGATCAATGGTATTCAGAGGCCTTAAATTCGGTCAAAATCGTACTCTTACTGGAAAAAAAAACAAAAAAATTTTTTTCTTTATTGGTACAAGTTTTTGAAGGCTGTGTACCACTTGTATGCTTTTGTTTTTGATAAAACTGAATCATCGCAAGCCTTTTCCAACATTCGCAACGACTCCGCAGACGAAATTTGGTTAGAAATTCAAAATTTAATATAAATTCTTTGTTCGATATTTTTATCCATTGGAAAAATCTCAACGCACTACTAAAATGTACCGCCTTAAGCAACTGCTRTAAACAATCTAGTTGACAGATATTTGGCGTAGTACTTAAGGGCATTCCAACCAACTGAGCAAAATATATTTTTTTGAAATGTTATTTACCCGAGGAATTTAATTATAATTTCCGGGTGCTTTTTTGCGCTCAAGGTACAATAAGAATTAATTAAAATATTTTACAGATATATAATTGCATATTAGGCAATATGAAGAACTGACATATAATATATTTTCTTACAATATACTRTCTCATTTATTTCTGTTGGGACTTATTACGGCTCATACCAAGTGTGATAGCTTAAAAAAAGATTATTGGAATTAAAAGACAAAAAATACTAATAATTTAGCGTTTAAAGTTCGGGAGTATATTAATACATATTATAAAAACCTTTCGAATAAAGTACTTTCTTATACTTCAAGACATTCTCCGAAAAATTATGAATATTTGGWTGCCATGCCACACACATGAGTTTAAGTTGTGTATCTTCACTTTACACTCGCGTTCTACTACATTACTTACATAAAAATACGATTGATTTCGATCACGACAAAAAAATACTAATTATTATTTATTTTAATCATAAAACTCTTAATATAACAATTGTTCAAATTATAAATACGTTAGTATATGAATTTGAATTCCACATATATCCCGATTCTCCTTCGGCTGATCGAGCTAATAAAAATGTGTCTRTGCGAATAAACATCCAATCGATGTTATTGCAAAATACGCTGGATGGGTGTCGAAATAATTAGTRAGGATCACGGCTGATCCAAAAYTACGTAGATGCTTTTGAACGCTATATGAAAAAGGTTATAAACTTGATGCCGATGTGGCGCAGACGAGACGAAAGTATAAGCACGGATGTGTATAACGAAGTGTGTCTGCTTTCCCGTTGTCCATTCTTTTTGTTGAGTGTTGATGTAGAAGTGTGTTGAGTTGTGTTGGTGTTGTGTGGTGATGTATGAGTATGGTGTCATCAGATATGGTGTATTGAGCTGTGTTTCATTAGCCTGTGATCCTTTTTCCGCATAATGGGTGGATGCTTAACTTATTGAAACAAATGACATGGGGTCGAAATTCTAAAAATTGCCTATTGGCCGGCGCTGTTTAGAAAAGTTCAATTTTACCCAAATATTGGTCGTTTTTGGCGTACTAAAATGCTATTTCTGATATGCCATTAAATGAAGAAGAAAATTGGTAGAGTGCAAATTATTTGTTTTTCTTTGAGTAATCATTCAAGCAAATTTGAAAAATTTAGTTTGGGGAAATATGGTTTATATGTAAACTGATGAAGCTGATTGAACTGAGTGGTTACWCTAAAAAAAGTTGTTATTTAAAAATTATTTGTGATAATAAATTAAAGTGTAATGTTTCGCAAGATATGACCTTCTAAAATATAAAAATAATAATACTTTTTTAAAAAGTCCACACTAGGTGTGTCTCTTAAATTAACGAAAATTTGAAGGAGTAGGTGMGTTGTTATGATCCCAACAATATTACTTAGATTCATTTTACCTACAAGAAAAATCTTTTCTCTCTTCCCTTCATCACCACAGGTCTATCCATCTCTAGAGTCTTCCTTTGCATTTCCTTTTGCTCCTATATGACAGGGTACTCAGATGAAATTAACTGAGTTATCTAGAAAGTTTATGGCCTTACCGGTTTGTGCAAAAGCCCGCTTGGTCCACACTTTTTAACCACATAATTTTGACTTGAAAAACAGAATTGTAGGTATTACTTGCCTTCTGTTGATATTTTACCCTTTCATTCGTCGGTGAGTTGGTGGAGATCTCACGGGCGATTCCTGAACAGCGAAGTCGCCTCGTAACAGACGAAACATAAAGTTCTTCCTGTCGAGTAGAAGTACTAATTCATTGAAAATATGTTTACTACAAATAGTTATGCTGAACATTACAAAGTGTAGTATTTGAATACTGTGTATTTTTTTTTGCATTTTGATTTTAATTAATAAAATTATTAATTCGTGTATATAATTTCATTATATTTGTTCTCTTGCAATCGTCATGACACATATTTTATTTCGTTTCTTGTGTTAATACTTTCACATAAATACTTGTATATAAATTGCTAATTTTTAGTTATAATAAAATTTCGATTTTGTGAAAATTGAAATACCACGCCGGATTACAGATCGCTTGCTGCTTCCATGGCACCCAAGCAATTCGCCATATGCATCGGAATTGCAATAAAATTGTCAACAGCTTGGCATGCCAGCACTTGCTCGCACTCACATTGATTTCAAGCAAAAGTTTAATATGCAAGCTCGTCATCATATATGCGAGTGTGTTTGAAGAATAAGTAAGTGTGTGTACGAACAATCATAAGTAAGCTTGATTTCAGTGTGTGCTCATGCGAAGGCAATACACTTACATATACATACATTCATACATACACATATATTTAGCGATGTGCAAAATGCTCAAGCTTATTTGCCACAGCTTGTGAACAGCTTGAGTGAACTTGATCAAAATCGAGATATTCGCACTCATGACAGAAGGCTGATTGAGTTTCAAACGTTTTGCAGCGCAACGGCATTTTATTTCGCACTTGATCAGTTCTTTAGTGCAATATATTGTGCTGTAATGATATTTTATTGCACTTGTAGTAAAATACGTTGAGTTTAGAATCTTTGCAAAAATATTAAAGAAAAGCTTTCATGCAGCCGCTTTTTTTGTGTAAYAAGTGTGCTCAGATTTTTCATCGAAGTAGCAAATTTAAGGAAGAGTACATAGTGACTGTGGAGATACCATTATCTCCAATGAGAACCGCTATCATGATCTTGACAATCAGTTGTGCTGCTCAACGTTCTTTTATGACTAGTAAGCCGAGTCTGCAAATTGAGAGTGATTTGTTGGGGGAATGCTTCGTTGACATATAATCGTGAGAAATAAACTTATCTTTGATTGACAAATTTGTATACTCCGACTGTGTAACGCCCAGAAGAAAAGGTCGAGAAGTCYATAAATTACATATATCGATAGGTCGGTTAAGCCATGTTTGTCCCTCTGACCGTCCGTCGTCTGCTCAAGAAGCTGTTCATTCGTCGTAACCGGCGATTTTGGATCACTATAAGATACAAATGAATCACAATTAAGTGCTTGAATGCCAAATTATTATTTTTTTATTGAGATATCTTCTCGAAATTTGTTATAGAAGTTTTTTTGGCTACGTTATCCGAAGTACAGCAATTTTGGATTACTACAGCATATACATAGCTGCTATACAAACTTAGCGGGAAATATTAAGTTCTCTAAGCCGCATATTGTTTTTGTGGTATTAAAGTCTCGGGGCAACTAAAGTTCTTTCAAGTGTTGGCTCAGACGGCCCATCCGTTTAGTTCAATTTTCGATGACTCGTTCGAGTATTTCGACTGCTAACTGACTTATGACACTCGTGATATTTTGATTAAAGCCCTGAATCGAAGGAGAATTGTCCGCATAGACTTTAAACTTTACATATCCTCACAGAAAAAAGTCGAACGGTGTGTTATCTTACTATCTTAGTAGCCAGTCGACCGACCTAAAGCCTGAAATTATATTATTGAGTGAAGCAATGTGTGGGAAGCGCCGCGACTTTTTGAAATCACGTGCTTCAATTTCAGTCATCAAATAGTCGGTTGTCATGGCGGGTTAACGGTCTAGATTAACGGTTGCGTTCTCACCGGCATAATTTTTGTAGAAATGTGGACCAATGGTTCCACCGGCCACACCATACCGTTGTTTTTTCYGAATGAAATCACAGCTCTTTTCAAGTTGGTCTTTGTAGCAGTTGCGGCAATTTTGCTTACTTACATATATATTGAGCCAGAAATGGGTCTCATCGCTGAAAAAAATTTGACTCGTAAACGTCGGATCTTTTGAGAAATTTTCAAGAGTCCATAGAGTGAACCGATGTCGCTTTRGAAGTTGACTGTATTTTGTACGCTTTATATTTAAGATCTTGACGTARCATGCGCCAAGTCGTTCCATACGTCAGACCTAGTTGCTGCGACAGCGCCGGATCGACTTTCCATGGTCTTCGTGATCTATTTGGTYGAATATTAACTAATAACGAATGAAGGCTTAACATGGGTGATGGTGCTGCGAAAAGTAAGCTCAGTAGTCCCATTTTGTTGATCATAAGCTGAGCGAAGCACGCAAAATATATTCTTTACAGAACAGGCAKAAGACTTTCTATCATAATCTGCCAAACAATAATGAACAAAAGTAAATGRACAGGTTAACAAGACTAGTCTATTGGAAAAAKTACCTTTACTTGGATCACTCGTTAGTTCACCATACCTACTAGTTTTTAGATTTAATCAATAAAACGACCAAACCAATTTTTTGTTTACCGGGTTTTTTGTTTAGATTTCATACATGGATAAGGCCAAAATCTCTGCAGCCCTGCTGCTATCAATTTAAAAATTATTGTATTCGAAAATTTTGCTAAATATTTTCGAAATATGAACAAATATATTCTTAAATTTTAAAAATATTTTATATTAAGCATTTTTAATTCCTTGAAATCGCCTTTTTTATGTGTGCCCCTGAACGGCTACCAGACTTTGTGTTTTGCTGCAAAATTCTTGATAGACTATGTGTTTAGCCTTATTATTATATCCACAACTACTATTTAAGGTACTTTGTGGCAAATAATATAAGATATACCACGTGCTTGTTATGCCTCTGTATATGCCTCCCTCTATATCTGCGACCTTTTAGCACTTTAAGTAATCACTTGGCGTTGTTAAATTCCATCAGAGACTTGCTTTGAACGCTTAACGCCTTTTCATGCAGCCCTCTACAGCATCTTTTATGGGCATTAGCATTCATGTCGCTACCCTTTCGCTATACTCAAACAAACATGCAAACCTGTGCTTGCTTCTCTCTGTGCTTTTGTGTTCGCAAAGCATCAGCAAAGAATTTAATTAGTTTTTCTTTCGTTCATTAGTTTTTCTGTTCAACCATTTTTCTGACGCTCATGTTTGTGTAATTGCTTTCAACATTTGTCAGCTCCACTCAAACTGATTGCGATAAAAGTGTTTGAAAGTGTAGTGAATGGAAATGCTGCTGGCTGAGCATAGAACGAGCAGGGCAAAAAAAATGCACGAAGAATAGATGGAATTAATACAAATTCAAATGACTTGGACTAGGTCCATTATTCGAAATTTTTTTACTCAATTTTATTTAGTGAATAGCGTTCGAAAAATCACACAAATGACATACGCTTTGCTCCGCCGAACAAACTGCAAACTGAAAACTGTAAACTGGAAGCGATTAACGGTTTTCAATTTGTTTGCCTTCCTCTTGTTGTAAACTTGTTGAAAAGGTAGAAAGAGAAATGATTAGCACTGAGACCATTTGTGTAGAAGCGTTGCAACTTTTCTCTATTGAAATGAAGTAAATTTTGTTTAAAAAACAAAAAGAAATAAAAAAATGAAAAATTCGTAAACAAAACAAAGTCAATTGAGCTGCCAAAACGTTTGTCAACTATTTCCAATGGTTAATTAAAATGTTAAGCAGTGTCAGTTGCCACAAACTCGGCAAAGTCTCTGTTTGTTACATTTTTTTTTTAATTCCAATATTTTACTATTATTTGTATGGTAAAGACTGTGCCGAAGCTGTAAGTTYATGCGTGAATTTAGTTAAGTTAGAATCAATATTAAAAGCGATATATATTAAATATATATGTATATATTGGAAAAAAGTATATACTCAGTATAATGTTCAGAGTCCTTCTTAGTTTATTACCTTTGGTTTTATCAACCAAATATTGTATTGCACTTTGCAAAAACCATTCGAAGTTCATTCTAGTTAGTGTTTGTAATATTTTGCCATAAAGCTACCAAAATATTTCAGTATGTATATTTTAAAGATATCTACCTGATTAAAAGCTGCAAGGATAGATGAGACGAATTTTAGATTGGCCAATCTTAGCGCATGAATCCCATCAGATAGTGTCTAGTTAGAATACCTACACCAAAGTCTTTACCTTGCAAAAAAACAAAAAAAAAAAAAAAAAAAAAAAAGGTTCTTGCG
>NW_017536130.1:269572-272973 GCF_001853355.1 Bactrocera latifrons | reverse complement strand
TTACTTTGTTGGTTTGAAGTCTAACTGTCCAAGTAAACCACAAGAAGCCAATGTACCTCTTACTTGTCTATATTCCACAGTTAGTTAGACACACAGAGCGACTCAGCAGCCAAAGAGAATCGTTAGCAGGGTGTAATTCTCGACTTTTGTGAACATTCGACTCCCTTGTAACTATTGCGTATGAATTTATATGAAGATCTTTGGTCAAGCCAAGAAAATATAGGTTAGGTTAGTCGAAAAAGTTTTATTTCTAATCGAAATTTTATTTTATTTTTTTTTCTCATATTTATAATGAACTTTAATGAAACAAATATGTACCATTTTGGTCGACTACTTCTTGCCATTTTTCAGCTAGAGACATTATTCTTGGCGAAAAACAGCGACAAGTAATTTTCACAGTTCTGCATTGATCGAAACAAATGGTRGTCCAATGTTGCAAGGGCTATATGGTGGATGCATCAAAACTTTCCAGCCAAGCTCTCCCAGCTTTTGCCAAGTCATCAAAGATGTGTGTGGTYCAGCGTTGYYCCRCTGGAAGACGAAGCCCTTTCTSTTGATCAGTTCTGGTCGTTTTCTTCGATTGCTTGCTTCAATCTCATCAGTTATTGACAGTAAAATGTAAAATCATCGTTCGACCAGACTCCGTGACTAATTTCTAATATCTCGTCAAATAAAAAGCTCCTCATACAATTAATTAATTTTGATCGTTCAGCTTGTTTTATAAACATTTAATATAGTAGTCCCCCATCGGCACTTCTCAGGGACTAGTTCATATACTTTTGGGTGTTTTGGGTGTTATRACCATCGTAATAAAGTTAATGTACCCTTCATTACAAATAAACAACTGTTGCTCTAACGAATAATTAATTCATTTTCATTGATAATTGTATGATCTCTAAGTTTCGCATAGGCCGTTTTTTTTACATTCGATATGATAATGAAATATTTTATTCAAGCTTCTTGGYATTCCAAAATTTTTGTAAAATTTGCAGAGGAAAATATTCATAACGCAGCCCTTACCCTGTTGACAGTACATCTTCTCGAAGAMCTGTGTAAAATTTCTTAAAATCAGTTCAGAAGTCTTGCCAATCGACTTTGAAACACAGTTTCATGAAAAACGACACACGGGCGCGCAACTTTTCAATGCTGTATCTCCAAGAGATGAGCCTTCAGAACAATATTCCAGAGATGTAACAGAATGAAATAAGATAATAAAACTATTGATGTTTTGAAGCCATAAAATMCATGTAATTTCTTAAACTGTTTCTGATCGATATCAAACGACTAGATTTTACTCTTMAACATACAAACATAGAACAGAATTTAGAATTATATTCTCGTAGTTCCATGAATGAATGCAGCGAATTGTTGCAGCAAAGTATGTATGAGTATGAAAATATGTATGTGTATAGAATCATTGTACTAACCTATAAATTGGATTGTTACGTTATTGCTGCACTGCTCAGCAAGCAATCCAAAATTGTTATTAGAAAGTATTGTATATTTTATTTGTTGCTCAAATGAACTCACAAATTCAGCTGCGCATATTAAAAGATCACATAAGTAAAAGAGAAAAGTAGTTGAATCGCGGAYGTAGCCTTTGACCTAATTCTATGCTAACTAGCATACATATGTACATGTATACTTTAGCTATAACATGAGTAGCATGCGAGTCGCGTACAAATTCGGTTAAGAATTTATTTTAATGTATATGTATGCACATTTATACACACACATACATACTTCTGCATATGTGCATGCGTACGATTTAAGTAAATTATGCAGCGAATCGAAGTTAATCTGAAGAAACTGGCGGAAAATTTGGCACACAATACCAAAGCACAGCAGCGTACATACATACAAGCTTACATGCATTACGCTTTGCATCTGTACATATGCACATATAAGTGTATGTGTATGCTTTTATAATGTCTTCACTATGTATGCATATCCCAGCCAGTCATGCATATTTATATSTACATGTGTAGGTATGTGTGTATGTGTGCGCACATTTATTGCCATGCTGCAGCTATTCTTCGACATTTTCCGCTATCGAAYTGAAGCGAAGCGGAACTTTACGGTGCAGCTGTGCGGAAATCTCGTTATGTTTCGTAAGCAAATATAAAATTTGATTTCTTAATATATCCATTGACAACAGTGCATTTGGAATATAAATTTGAGCGATTGCTGCCAGGCAGGCGAGTCAGATTTGTCTACAGAAAGAGCGAATTGAGAAATCACATTGCTTGAGGAAGCCMGAATGTTAATTGATTGTATTACATACACATTAAATACTTATAATGATCATATTTATATATGCATATATTTGTAGATTTAAATTTCATTAAATTATTTGCTACCTTATCAAGCATTAAATGTATTGCCATAAAATGCAGATTTTATTAAATTTAYTGAAAACGTTGGTAATTGGCGTAAAATTAAATAATTTGTATGCTGAAGTGTATATATACCAACAATTAAGTTTAAGTTTACACACTTTAAATCTTAGTCTATTTATCATTTCCGGGCACACTCTTTTCTACACAAATCAAAAACAGTCGTCGGCATTTTTTTATTTTCCTCACTCCTGAGTCTTTTAGATTTTAGCTTTTTTTGACACTAGTGTTTCGCTACTTTAAGCTGAAATGGTCGATATATTGCAGTATAGTCGCATTATTTATTATCCACTGCAGAAAGTGATGAGAGATTGTTTTGCATATTAAAAATCTTGATTGAGAAGGCGTCTGCAAAACCATCATCAACATGGTTTCACTTTGAGTTGCCAGCGGTACAGTGTGCTATTTTTTATTAATATGTGTCGACATATGTATAATAATCACTTACAAAATGTGGGAGGGGGTTTCAATAAGAGCATTATAAAACATCAATGAAATTCATTATTCGTGTGAAAGCTCATTTCACGTCTTTATGTATGGTACTCGATTTCTTTTGCATGGTCACCACATGCACACTTGCAGAATTCCACACCCTGAAACCATTTTTCCATGATTTTCAAGCATAAAGCGGCCGATATTACTGCCATTTTATGTTCGATATTCGTACGAAGTTCATTAACCGTCGCTGGCTTGTTGGCATTGACCATAAACTTGACGCAKCCCCACAGCAAATAGTTTAAGGGCGTGAAATCGCGCGACTAAGGCGTCCAAGTGAAGCATTTCGTGAGATAATGCGTYCACTAAATTTGGTTTCCAATAAATCAATTGTGACATTCGCTGTCTGGCTGGCGCACCTAGTTCTGGGCGAACCATATTGTCCAAGTCCATATCGTCCAATTCGGGCCAAACGACATGCTTGATCGTGTGATCCCACATTTATGGAGAGCATTATAGCTGTCGATGAAACATGCGTTTATGATTTTAACACGTAAACAAGTCAAAAAT
>NW_017536130.1:264670-269004 GCF_001853355.1 Bactrocera latifrons | reverse complement strand
TAATACCGCTTAAAGATTTTATGAACAAATCTGCCAAAATGACCCAGAAACACAAATGTTTTACTCTACTGCAACACTCATGCCACGTGTTCATCAGCGGCAACCTCAAAAGTTACGCACAAAAACAGCGTCAAAGAGCGCCTAACAATCGCAAAAACAAAAAACAAAAAAACACCCAAAAAAAAAAAAAAGAGTGGAGAAAGTTTAACGCCAAGCATCGGTGAAAATAAAACGATTTAGCTGAAAATTGAGGTTGCATTTAATCATAAATCAATGCTAATGATGCTAAAATGTTAGAATTTTGCTCGCACCCTCCAACAGAGCTTGCACTTGCCGAAAGCCGCTCGCGGCATTCAATCGGGAAAATGTGCCTTGAAATATTTGCTGTGTGAAAGCGAATATTTTATAGGCCACCGMGCTACCAACTAACACCGCCAGCAGCATGTCAACGGAGTGTTTGAGCGAGTGGGACGAGCGCGCGAGCGCTACGTGTAACTGCATTGCCAGCTGTCTGCTGTCATTTATTACAATTGCTTTGACTTTGCGCCGTCTTAGTGGCACTGTCGTTATGTTGGCTTGGTTTGCCTGCGAAGTTTGTGGCATTCGCGTTGCTTTGCTTCACCTCTCACCACATGACACAGTTATGTACACACTTTTCTTCGTTTAGCCACTTTTGCCGAAACGCTCGAGTGAAAGCGCGATTTGCCTTCAAGTTTGCTATGCCACATAAGGCAAAGGAAGCGGAAGTTRCGGTGCTGGTGTAAAAATTAAATGATTTTCCCTGTTCTAACATGTTTTCCCCACTCCGCTGTCTACGCTTCGGCTGCTCTTAATGATGGTTGGTGGCTTCTGCAGCAGACAATGAGCACCCGTTAGGGGAGTAGAAAAGCACAAAGTGTGGAACAAGTGAAAACATGTTTTTTTGTTTGTTTGTTGGTGTGTGTGTACGCCTGTGTGTTTGTGTTTTTGTTGAGAATTTTTAAAGAAAAATGGGCAATTCAATGGACTGGAAAAAAGCTTGCTAGTATCTGAAAGCAAGCGTAGTCAAATTACAAATCTTTTCTACGGAATTGTGGGGTGCGGTATGTCAGATAATTAACTACTTATATACATTATAAAAACTTGAAAGCTTGTGGGCAAATATAAATAATAGGGTTTATCAAGTATAACGATATTTTTTTCAAAGTTTGAAGAATTTTATAGAGGTAATGAGGTTTCGGGATTTGTGGTTTGCTATTGAGTTTTCAACAGTTTGAGTAGATTGAGTTAAAGGCGTATGCTTTAAAGCTTTTGAGAACTGATGCATGGGTCTGGATTTTAAGCTTTATATCTTACTAAATCTAGTTCTAATGTCAGTCAAGTTTCACAAACTCATACACGATAATAAAAAATGGTAATATTTCGATTTTTATCAGATCGAAAGTCAGTGCTTATGGAATTATTTGAGCGGACCACATGAAGGAGAMCAATTCTATAACTATAGGACTATATCTACAAAGAAAGTAATTAACTACTACACGAAATCRTATTGGACCGGATAGGATAATAATTTCCGTTGTTKTTGTAACGGTTAYCTAGTCCCCGTTAGAATGATAAGGTTATCTGATAAGTTGTCATGGCGGTCATCCAACGGTAGGCTCAGGAMAKSTGCTCTTTCTACGGGATCGGACAACAGAGCGAGAGATGTCAGATATATAGGTCATGCTGGGCTCGTTGCATGCTGAACATATATTTGATATGTCGGGTTTAACCTGCTCAAAAGTTCTCGTGGCAACTGGAGTTCGTCGTCGTCAATATGTGCTGGTTTGACCCCAATAACTCCATTCTGAAGTTAGATGCGTCCGAAGTGCATCCGCGTTTCAGGAAGGAACGCTTGATGCTCCTAGGATGCGATTTCTACAAAAGCACCCCAACGGTTACTGTTCGATAGCGGTTCATTATGCCTCTTAATTGGGAGCGTACCGGTATCATTGAGTGCACTATGTTCGATAGAAGACATCCAAAGGCTTCSCGTTGTAGTCCGGAGTGTAGTGTTCTGACATATCTGAAGCTTTCTCGTCTGCGTAGCACTGCAATCAGGYGATCTTATTCGTGCGTCATAATAATAGATCGGCCAATCGATTGTTTTGTATGTTACCAACAACGATCCTTTGGYTTTTCTCCATGTGTCCGCTGGAGACTTTTGAATTTTGTTGCGACTCTGTACTTTGGTGATAATCGCGGTTGTGGGAGGAGTGAAAAAGCACAGACTGAGCAGTGTCTCAAATAAAATCTCTATTATTATTGACAGTCGAACTTTTAAGGCTATCGAAGGCACTATTAAGACCAAGTCTGTACTCCGCCATCCATTCTTCGTAGTGAATATGGTCGCTGAGGATTTAATGGGCRAAATTGCCAGGTTTCGAGGTAGCGAGAAAGTTCGTAGAGATTGTCGTTAAGTTCTCAGCACATTTTCGTGGTAATAATGTGCCTGTAATTCAAAATTCCTTTTCAGCTTTTGTCATATACATATGTATGTATATMGTTCAATATGTAAGATATATGAAACTGAGAGAGCATCTTTTTCTCCTGTTAATATGCCAGTATGTCAAAAATATATAAAGCTCCTATACTTATAGGAGACGATTCTCAATATTTTCACTCCATTAAAGTTCCATTAAAGCACCTCGAAGTGTGTATTAATATACCATATAAAGGTTGTATATTCCTATTAAATCGCCCATAATAACGAATAAATGAAATTTTATTTACACACCTATTCACACATATTCATCTATACGAGTATATGCTATCGTACATAAATTTTCAGCTGCAACTCAAATACCAAGCCACTGTGCTCATTACTCACGGAAAGCAACGGTATGACTCTCTGCTCGACCGCCCCTACCAAGCTGTCAAAATTTTGAATTTAATGCAGCTTATTACGATCCGCAAGAGAATTATGAATATCATTGGAGGCAACACTCTCTATGTATGGTGATTGAAGTCATTTATACTTCGATAAAAGCATTTATGCAAATCTTGCCAACACAAACGTAAAATGAAGCAAACACTCACTCGCAAATATGAAATATGCACGGCAAGCATATGGAGACCAATTTTAGGGCGAGAAATGAATAGACACCTCTCAGATGTGTGGACTTGCCAATGGACAGAAAAGTATACAGTTGGCAGGCGAAAGGCAGTCGAAAGGCAGTCGAAAGGCGGTCAGGAAGGCGGTCAGGAAGGCAAATAAATACAAAAAAAAAAAAATGCCCAAAATAAACACATACACACGCGTCCATTTCCGGAAACACGAAATTACGCAGAGAGCAGCTGYTACCAGTCGGAACGAAAAAATATAGACAGCCCGGCAGACAGACAGATAAACATTCAAGTGTCTACGTGGCGTATGTAAATTAATATTTGCGGTTTGAATGACCGTCTAGGGAAAAGGCCTTTGCATATGTGAGGTTTGCTAGCAGCTACGGTGTGAGTAAGRGAGTGAGTGCGAGCGCAACGTGTGCAGCAAAAGGTACAGTTCAAAATTGGCAATAGAATTCTCACTTCGTATTTGAAAAAAAGGAAAATGCTGAAAAATGAATAATACAAATAATATACACTYACAGAACGACAGCCGAGGATGTGGTGAGAATGTGGCACAGTTCGAGTAATAAAGAAATAAAACCGCAAGGAATAAGAAAAGCTGCCGAAATTGCTTTTTTACGAGCGCTTTTGCATGCCAATCTAACTATTAGGGAACGTGCGTGAGCTTGTAGAGCCACATGCGTACACAAATGCGTATATGGGCACAWACATACATGCTTAAAAGGGAGTGTGTGTATTTTAAAGATTAGGCACTGGTGGCAGCGAAAATTTTATTTAAGAGGGTAAGCATAATCAATTTTTATTGCGATATATTATTGAATTGTGAACTTAAATAATATAAGCTTTAAGTATTGAAATGTTTTCAACTGATTCGTTTGCACATTTCCATTTTTTAAAGACCTCTTTGAAGATTCGCAGTACATTTTCCCTCATTTTTTGACACCGTTATTTGTRGATTGAATACCAAAAAATCCTCAAWTCCAKTTTCTTGTTTTCRTTATTAWC
This sequence comes from Bactrocera latifrons, assembly GCF_001853355.1. Classification (NCBI taxonomy): domain Eukaryota; kingdom Metazoa; phylum Arthropoda; class Insecta; order Diptera; family Tephritidae; genus Bactrocera; species Bactrocera latifrons. Next base: position 264,912 of record NW_017536130.1, on the reverse strand, counting down.
ATCATTTCATAAATTGTATATTGACTTCAGCCACGATCTTTGCACAGCCCAATCTTTTATTCTGATTTTTACTTTGTTGAGTCAATGCTTTACTACCGCGCTGTGCTATGGATCAGTGCCTTGTATAAATTTCCAGTTTATAGACATAGATTCCAATAAAAATGGTTTCATTATATTTGTAAGTATGTCCTGATCTAATATCGTTCCATTTTACCATTTTTGCAAATAGTTAGCCCGACGTC
>NW_017536130.1:246235-264336 GCF_001853355.1 Bactrocera latifrons | reverse complement strand
CAATGTCATGAACCACAGATTTTCCTAAATTTAACATCTGGGCAATTAAACGAATACTTAGTCGACGGTCTGAGTTCAAAACTTTGCGCACCCGAGTCAAATTGCCGGTGTTTGTCGAAGTCGTAGGTCTCCAAGCATGGTCTTCATCARCGACCTCTTCTCGGCCCTCTAARACGGCCTGGTGCCAGCGAAACACACCACTTCTTGTTAAATCAACACCTGGGTAAGCCTACTTGATCATATCAAACGTCTCTGTCGTAGAATTACAGAGTGTCGCACAGAATTTAATCATGTACGTCTGCTCTAACGAACGCTGCATTTTCGCTTGCACCACTCACAGAAACAAGTGACGCAAAAATGTTTGTCCTGRCTCTTMAGATGCTCGGAGAMAACTGACCAGCCGCTCGTTCGTTAGCTAGGAACACTTTCTACAGAGTTCAGTCGGTGCGYGCACGTTGCGAAGTACAGTTGAGGRCAAACCCTGTACCTAGGTTTAATGGCGTATGGACGACGTACAATTATTTTTCCACTTGACCCAATCTATTTATCTTAATTTCTTTTTTCGAAAATTGTTCTAGTTTGCTTTCGATCGAGTTTCGATCTGGCGAGTTTTTTCTCTGGCTGACTTAAAAGGATTGATGCCGCAATATCTTTTACGCTGTCTGAATTTGTTTTGAAATTTCTTATTTGGCGCTAGACACGTTTTCGTTACATTAAGACATTATATACGCACTTTTCAGATCTAATTACGAAATTTCTAAAAAGTCAACATTATACAATTGCCAAGAAGAAAATTTTGTAGACAGAAAAACAGGAATTTTAGTTTTAAGCTACTTTATTTCAAGAAATTAGATGTAAAACTTGGTTCTCATGCTTCCCATTCACATGTACATGGCTGTATATATTGGTTAAATGAAACAAACCCATGCAATTTAGGCTGAAATACAACTACGAATTTAAACCATAAGATATGAGTTATTTATGGTTGCAAACGAACACATATGAATTGTTAATCTACGCTGATCTGATCTGTATATACTTATAGTATATATGAACACTACATCCTGCTTAATCAACTCATCAAAAGCTATTAGAGCAAGACCTTATGCTCTTAACGCCAATATGATGAATATCTAAGGTGAGCGTGATGATGTACGAACGACAGATGTTAAAATATCACTAACATCGCTTGGAATGTCTTATTTATTACTAAAAGGAAATATTGGAAATGAAAATCGTACAACTGTAGTTTCACGTCTTCATACGTTGAAGTTGGTAAAAGCATTATGTCTTTAAATGACCTTGAACCACTTCAAATTACCCATTAAATGATTAAATTTGCTTTCCAGTACATGTATGACTATGTGAGTTCTATATGTATGTTTTTCTGACTCTTTTTATTGAAGCAAAATTAGAAATTTTAGTAATATACACAAAGGAAAGTTCAAAAGCAAATACCTACACGGATATGCGTATATGTTTCTGTATACATTTAAGTGTATGTGACTATATGTGCGCCGAGYCTTGTTGCCGGTACGGCGTTAATGTGTCCCCAATGATTACCACTGCGTTTTTGTAATATGCTTCGAAAACCATACATGTTTTTGTTGCCATTTTTATGTGGTTGTTATTTTCACGTTTGGCAACGTTTGGCAGATAAATCAATTTACTTTAATCGTATGTATGTAAGGGAATGTATGGCAGTTTTACATTAATATGTGTTTGTAGTGGTTCGTTGGTACGAATGTTTATTTGTATGTATTTCAGACTGTAARTTATTTCCTAAGTTGATTTGCTTGTGATCTAAAAATGGGATATAATTTTTCTTACAAGTATGAAAAAAGTTTTGGAAAAAATTTAAAATTTTGTTTGCCCAAAAAACACTTTATTAAAAGTTTTACCTAGTTAAACTTGTACATAAATTGAGTAAGTACTTTCATACAAGTACTTAACAAATTCTCTGTTGCTCATACGACATGGTGTACCATAGGTATAAAATTGAAATAAAGCGCTTTTTTTCGTTGGATAACTTCTTTAAGAGCTACTGGGGAATAAGGGACACCCTAATGTATATATTTAATATTTAATAAATTATATCTATATGAGTTTGTAAGTATAGATATATTTAAAGCTATCTATTGAACTACAAATGCTTAATTTGGAATTCACATGAATATGTATGTGTTTGTTGCTTGTTGGAATTTTTGCATAAATCCAGTTTCTCAAATATTTCTCACCACAAAGTATCGGCTTTTCGGAATTTATATCAATTGTCTTAATGACAGCTGTGAATTATTGCAATTCTTAAGCATTTTCTTTAAATAGTTAATTAACTCCATTTAAGTGAATTATGTGGCTTTTCAAGAGCGCCAAAAATATGCCTTTATTAATTTAAGTATGTGCGTGTGTATGTTTTTGTTATGCGTGCTGCTTATTTATAGAGGCTGAGATTCTTCATCAAAGTAGAGAAATGAGGAAGGATGGGAGTGCTTGCAGTGAGGCCACTTAGTTGTGAAACTTCCCGAGTAGTTAATTTTTATTTATTGAAACGAAATTAATATAAAAGTATTAGGTCAAAGGTTTTAGAGCGTTTGGAAAAAAAATTTTTTACCAAAAAAAAATTTACCTTCAATTCTCAAAAGTTAAGTGCTAACTACCTTAATTGAGCACTTTAATAGTTATTTGGTACAATATTGAGTCCTCCGTAATCTGCAATACTCTCTTAATCAGAAAAAGCACTTTCTCTTACTAACAACGTATTCAGTTTGTTTTTTTGGATTTCCCCTCASAACTGGTTTATCAAAAATTTACACCTGTCGACACATTGTCGCACTCACTTTATCGTAATGGGAAACAAATTTTCCGATTCATTGAATATTTCGTTTATCTTGTCGTTGGCTCACTTTCCTTCTTCATTCGTTCGGCTGTGCAGACATTCTATCATTTCGGCATATCCTCCATGCGAATAGTGCTTGTTGTTGTTAATGTACTCAGCTATCTCCATTTCTTTCAGTCATAGGCYTTTTTTGATTCTTTTGTTGTTTTTGTTTTAGGCACGCATCACTGCATGTTGCATCGGTTTTTCACTGTTCTTTCTACGCTTGATTGCTGTCAGCAAGCGGCAGCACTCGACTTGTCAACTTGTCATTGGAAAATTAGGCAATCTTCGGGGGAGAAAAGTGAAGTGAGAAAAGTGAAGATGTGTAGATAAATTATGGTTTCTGGAATACATGTTCCTACAGAAACATATATATGTAGGTATGTGAGGGCGCAGTACCCATACCATACCAGTGTTAGAAAGTCGAAAAGATTTTTGTTGTCATAGTGAAATTATCTTAAATTTATCGCCCTATATATATTTAATACTTTCTTACTTATGCAGGAAGTATATAGAGTTTACAGAATCAGATTTTGACTAGCTTTAACCTCAATGCAAATATTTTTGTTTTATGTTCAGGGTGTTTAATTATTCTAGTTTTTTAATGTACATATACATAWGTATTAAGGAATACACACAGAAAATTTCACATAGTTTCGGTCAACATTTTCGAAGTTGCACGCAAATTTGGAAAGGCGATTCCGAGTGTTTGGTAGTACAAGACAAACCTTTTTTTATAAACAATTCAAGGCTGAAATTTTGATAAAAAAAAACCTTTTTTTTCGTTTTTGAGAAACCGCTATTTTGTTCAAACATTTTATTTTGCTTATCCTTTTGATTTGTTTTACAAGATTTAACTTTACTTTAACGAAATCTGTTTGGTTTTTATTTTTGAGAATTCGATTCGGAGATATAGTGGGCACCGCAAAACGTCTTTTAGAGAGGAGTTCATGGAATTCAGCTGTAGTTCTTTTCTGAATAAATATTTTTATTAATTCTAAATCTYACAGCTGAGGATACTTTAGTAAGTGTACAAGCTTTTGGATCAATGAATTTTATGTTAAAGAAAATTCGCTTTTGTTTCGTTCTTCTGACTGTCTATAACTCTKAAATAAATCTTACGGTATGGAATTTTTCGGTATATGACGCGATAAGAAAACTTAAGGCTTTTGGTTCAATTGTGCATACTAGAATAAATAAATGCTTAATAGTCTTATTTTTACTATGTATATAATATAAATAATCATAATACATATACATATACTTAGGTGCTAATAYAAAGTCGCTCCGAAGCACGGAGATTAACAAATTCGGCATATGGGKTTAGTCCAAACGTGTGGAATGATTTTGATCGAATGTATTTTAAACTTTGTACTTTTTTTAAGTCAACTCGTATCGATATTGATAATTTAGCATTTGTGTAGTTCAACTACTCCGGTTTTATAACCAATTATATTTCCTAGGCTATTGAGCTGATTAATTAATAACATTATCGTCTTTGCTACGTGCGCGGCGTTTTCAGCCTCGTGTACCAAGTTTCATCACTGCTTCGTTTACTTGGTCTTTTCTCTAGGGAGTGAAAAAATTTTGCAAAAGATTTGGTGTCGAACACTCCAAGCTTCAGCTCATTACTTTTTGAAAACGTTTATGGTATGCTCCTACGTCAGAGAGAAGCACGGGTAGCAATCGTACGATCGACTTAAGGAGCGTTAATTTTAACTGCCGAGAGAAAGCAAAAGTTGTTCACGGACGAAGCACTTCAAATCAATTGGTTGCCTGGTTGGACATGTCGCAACCATTTARCCATAYCRCTTGTACAATGCAGMACAGTAAATTCTKATTAGAATACAACCATTTGTTYGCCAGTTGTCTTTCAAGAARTAAGTAAAACTGCCGAAGACGTATCCCTCTTCACCAAAATAATGCGAGCTCACAAACAGRGACTGAAACGATTGCATTTTTGAGCACTCAAACCTTCAATTTTATGAGTCATCCCCCAAAATAGTCTTAAATTGGCAGCAAATGACTTTGTTTATTYCTGTATTCCGGTAGAAGATAAACTAATAGGTCAACATTTTTTGACAACTGATAGTTAATGCGTTCAGAATGGTGTTACTTCAATCAGAGCGAATTTTCGATGATTGAAATTTATTTTTGCTCTCCAATCGCGATTTATAAAAGACAATCTACATATACATATTTCGATTATTTCAGGTGCTACAGGGAGGAAAAGACGGTCTACTTYCTAATTTTTTTTACATAAAAAATTAAATATTTTTTAAAAAATTTTTCTAGAGATACATACATATTTCAGAAAGATTTTGAGAAAGTTTCAAAGGAAAATATTCAAAATACGGTAGGCGTTTGGAATAAAGGTGTTACCGCCTTGACAACACAACTTTATTTTTTTATATTTGAAAAAATTCCTTCGTTGAAGACCTTGTAGATTATATAATATCTGYATAAAAATTACACCTGTATAAAAATGTATTAAGATCAGATGAGTATTTCGCGAGAAGTCTTGAGAACCTTCTTTAAAAACATAGTTGCGCTCACCTGTTTACATGGCTAGATAGCTGAGGCTAGATTCTAGAGTTGTTATAAAATTAAATGATACAATAAACAAACTCATGTAACTCCTTAAACGCAATGTGATAGACCTTTAGGATTGACAGAGAATAAAAATGTTGCCATTTTATGCTCCACGTCTATAAGATCYTATTAGATCCAATGTTTTACTGTGAGGTTGTGCAAGAAATGATTATTTTTTCCTTAAAATTTTTTTCACTAATCTTGTTGAACTACAACAAGGCTCTACCTGTAATATCTAAAAAGCAACTAAAGATCAACCAAGCACCGCGTTTTAACCGCATACTATTTAAATTTCTACCATAAATTCGATTGAAAAGAGCGCGTCGCACGTGCAACTGTATTAAAGCACAAGATAAAAGTTGTGCCACAAATACACCTGCAGCAAAGCAGCAAATGGGAGCAGAAATTGCAAAGAAAAAAATTAAACGCAAAAATACCGAGCAAAATAAGCGCGAAGGCATTTTCGCATGCATACCTAATAGGGTGTGCGCTCATGCAGAAAAATGAAATTAGATTGATATTTGATATATTTGCCTTGTTTATTATGTAAGTATACATATATTTACATAACTTGCCGCCAGCAACAACAACAAGTAGCAGTTGAGSAGCTACTGGCGCACCTGGCGACTGCTAGGAAGCGCGCCGGAAGAGGCAGGCAAGCTGAAACTTGTAATCGCACATGCACGAATGAGCAAGGGGCTATGAGAAATGCGGAAATCGGGCAAATCTTCGAAACCTTAACAGATTTACATTGATGCCGGTTGGTGGGGTGGTATGGTGTGYGCGTGAGTGCCTCTAGATATTTAAGTGGGAAGTGTATAGCACTTAGTTGACTTTGTGTATACAAATCTATAAATGGCGTAATGAGCGAAAATTAGCTGCTCTCCAGTAGMAAAATTTGTATAACTTGATAAAAACAGTAGCATACCTTCAGGCGCACAGGCAGCAAATGTTAGCGGATAGACATACATTCACTCGCATTATTTTAAATGAAGTCAACTCGCTTTGTAGGCGTATAAAAATGTCGATTTAACACCTCAATAAATAAAAATAATTGCGTGCTACCTGATCGCTGTCGTTTAAATCGAACGTCGTGTACGTCTAGAGTTTTGGGTAGAAAGACGCCATGGTTGTTGCCACCAAGTATAGTATGTGTATGTGTGCAGAACATTTGTTKTAATACGGAAATTGTATTCATTTGCGTTGATATCTAATATAGCTTGTGGATTTTAAATTTTTAAATCTAAATACCAACGTACATTGTCATAAGTGTGTTTGTGTGTGCGCGTGTGTCATATTGATATTTATGTTCATAAAGGTGCTCTTACCTGACCCTAATTGCCACTGGAAGTAAGTGTGTGCAAGTGCTGTACTGCCAACGTGAAATATTGTGCCATTGGCTTAGATAAAAGAGAGTAGAGAGGAGGTTGGGGGAGCATGAGCATATTTTTCAATATTCCAGAACGGTTTTCTCAATATATTTGCTATAGTGGGACGGGCTTGAGAAACCATTATATGTATATGTTAAGTGAATACAGAGAAATAAAAAATGTGAAGGTGTCATGTTAATATTTTTCGAGTGGTCCTTTGTCATCTTGATTCTTCCACCCATATCGCAGCTTTGAATTATGTGGCCCTAAAACGATCAAGAAAAAAAAAGAAAAAAAAGAAGTTTGGATACTTTTTATTAAATTTTCTATTATTAACTTATACTCNACAAGTTTTACTGAACAATCTATTGAGTGCTGAGTAGTGTTAAAGCGAGATTCATTATTACAAATTTTAGCAGTCCATTCAAGAGCGAAGTGTATCTTATTTACTGTAATTATTATAACATTATTTTCTTTATTTAATGAATTTAATATTCCTAAAAAATTTTGAGTCGATAGCGAAAAGGAACTCCAAAAAAGGGTGTCTAGCAGTGAGAAAGATTTTTCTCTTTAATCCAAAAACGATCAAATCTTATTGTTATAGAATAATAGAGAGTTCCCAAAAAAAGAAAAATTGTTTTTCGAAAAAATTTAAAATACTGTGTGCCTTTAAAATTAACATAAAACGTATGTCTTCGATAATTATTTCAAACATTTATCTAAKAAAGTCGCGCAAAATTTAAGTCGCTCGGCTTTATTATTTCAGAAAAATTTTCCTTAACGACTCTGCTAACAGCGCTTCGATTACAATAAGTTATAAACTAAATCACCTCATGGAAACTACTACTGTGGGTGAAAAATAGTAAGCCTTTTAATTTAAGTTAAGCAAATTGCTGCATGAGAATCGACGAATAATAACCAGACCTGGCATTATTGGCATATCGGAAGGATCAGTGAATACCATTTTGAAAGATCATTTGGACCAAAAAAGGCGAAAGCACGATTGTTGTCAAAATCACTAATTTTTTTTTGGAAAACAGGCTCGCATTAATGTCTGTGAAACAATGCTCTTCGACTACCACGATGTTATGAAACGTTTCTTAAAAATTTATTTCGCTTTGTGTCCCTTTTTGACTACGGCACTGTTGTTCACTGCAAATTTCAGTCTCGCATGCCTGCACCAGCAAATGTTGAGTGTTGCTTTTTTATGGCAATCGCCCGAATCACCAGCGATACTCATTTTCACGAGCACTCCTAACACACACATATATACACGTTCTTCGATTAAATTGACGAGCGCTTTGCGATATGTTCATATGTCGTGGCAAATGCCTATTAAATCGACGGAGTGTGGAAATTTGCTGGTCACGAGAAATGCATTAGTGTGAAATTTTTTTCGAAGAATGTTTACATACTCAAATTCCTGCCTTCCGAAAATGTGTTTTGATTACACTTACTTCAGGTCATTAAAAATGTTTAAAAAATTTCTATATTCTGATATCTATAGTCAATAGCTTTAATATGTCTGCTAGATAAGGTTATAGGCTTCAGAAAGTTCCAAAAAAAATGAATGACTCATGAAAGTGTAAAATTGGTTTAAGCTAACTTATTTTGTACGCCAAATATATAGCCATTAAAATTCCTTTCCATACTTTCAGCTAATATATTATTTAATATGCTCCTCCGGTAAATCATACGTTCACTTTCGTTATCCAACGTTTCGCCTTTCACAAAAATAGGTGCCATACATCCTCTTACACAGTCAAGTGAAAGGTCTACTTTCGCTGGCAATGCATTTCACACCTTGCACTACTGTTATTTTATTGATGTTGTTTTAAGTAAGCCATTAAGTGCCACATCCACCGACATTTCGGGGGCAAAAACATTGAAAATTATTTATGAAACATTTGCAGTTATGTCAAAATGGCGTGAAAGTGATTGTCATGAAAGCTTCTTAGCTGTGACTTACTGGCAACTTAAATGCAAATATTACTTGCCTTGCTTTGTTGGCATGTTTGGTGCAATGAAAGGGCCCTAGGCGTAGATTGAAGTGAAAATAAGGTCAAGGAAGGGTTGGTTGGTGTGTACTCAGCCGAAGTACATAAGTTATAAAATATTTGTAAAACATTGTGTTTTTTTTTTGCAAAGGCCAGTTTTTATGTGTTGGCGATTCTATATGTAAATTTGTGTACGGAATTTACAACCGTGAATTACTTGAAATTGCGAACAGTAAGCTTCTTTCCACTTGCTTCCAGACGCTGTAAAGGTGGGCTCAACAATTTGAATTTATTTAAGTTCTTTTATATTTAGTATATTATTGTTTGCTTTGCAGAACCTTTCTAACAAACATTTATTCTTTTTTTTATTCATTGCTAGCACGAATATATTTGTATCTTACAAGGTGAGCAGGTCCGACTTCAGTTGTTATTGTTGGTATAGTGACGTAAAATATTTCAAGAATATTTTTGAAAAACAGTGGCGACTTGGCAGGTTTTGGATAAAATTCTTGGCCTCCTTTCCTCCTTTTTTGTACGATTATAGGTCTTTTGTTTTCACTTATTTCAGAATTGTCCGGTCTAAATTGCTTTCCCTCTCTTATAAATAATATTTGTTAAGAAATATAAACCCACATCCAACCCTTATTTTTTATAGATAAATGGCAGCTCTTGAACCTCTTTAGGTTGCTTTTCGTCCAAAATGCGGCAATTTTGTTTATTTACATACCAATTGAGGCAGAAATGGGCCACATCGCTGAACAAAATTTGGCTCAAAAACGTCAGATATTTCTGGCAACTTTTCAAGAGGCTATAGAGTTAAGCGATGTCTGTGGGGAAGGTCGTGCAGCCTCAGTTCTTGCGCAAGCTGTAATTTTTACGCTTTCAATTTAAGATCTCGATGTAAATGGGCGCTCCACTGTTTCAATCTTAGCGTTTCTTAGCGATTATTGTATGTCTGCATTCTCCGCTGGATTTCAGGTAGATTGTGTCTACACAGATTTCTCTAAGGCCTTTGATAAAGTTTCACACAATATTCTAATTAAAAAACTATCTTCTTTAGGGTTTCATTTGTTGTCAGTGTCGATGGAGTGTCATCTAATTCATTCATTGCGTTTTCGGGAGTGCCACAAGGAAGCGTCTTGGGTTGCTGCTGCTTCTCTTTCGCTAACTTTCTATTATATGCAGATGACCTAAAAATTTTTGCAATAATCAAAAACTCTCAAGCTGTATTCAAACTTCAATGTGATATTGATGCTTATTATGATTGGTGCCTGAAATCGAAGCTTTTTCTGAATCTAGACAAATGCTCTCAGATCTCTTATGGTAGGGGACGTAACATCTTATCCACAAGTTACAATATTTCTAATTGCGTCCTAAAATATGTTACTGAAAACGAAGATCTTGGGATAATCTTTGACAACAAATTTTCTTTCAGAAATCACATCAACTATATCACTTCGAAATCATTCTCTGTGCTCGGCTTTGTCCGCCGAAATGCTTTAAATTTTTCCGACCCCTATACGTTAAAATTACTGTATACATGTTTTGTTCGGTCCATTTTGGAGTATGCAGTGTTAATTTGGAGACACATTGCATATCGTCAATTAATAGGATCGAGCGTGTTCAAAAGATTTTTCTTAAATTTGCTCTCCGCCCCCTAAAGTTTGTCGACCCCATACCATCGTACACATCTCGTTTATTGCTTTTACATCTTAAATTACTAGATAATCGACAGTCTGTTCTCTGCCTTTCATTTATTTTTTCAATGTAATTAATTGAAGTATTGACTGTCCCTATTTATTAAGGAAAATTAATTTCATTACTCCTCAGCGTTGTCTCAGATCTATTTCCCCATTTTATTACAAAAAAGAAAGTACTAATTTTGCTGAATATGCTCCTCTCAAGCGTGCTGTGCGTGAGTTTAACTCGATTTCCGAGAAAGTTCTTCTTGATTTTTCGCACTCTAGGGTATCCTTCATTAATGCCCTCAATTCTGTTTTTTAATTTAAGTTATCTATCAATGTAATTGTAATTAAATTTTTTTTAGAGTTCTAATTTGAATCCTAATTTCTCCACTAGTCTGTAAGAATTAATGTTCATAGACTTACTAAATAAATAAATAAATGCGCCAAGTCATTCCATAAGTCAGCCCCAGTTGCAGCGAATGGCGCCGAATCTACTCTCCACAGTCATCGTTTACACTTTTACCTACGGTATCGAGCATAGGTTGAGCGAAGCGAGTGAAATACATTTTTTACAGAACGTGAATTTTGGTAATAAACTTGAACGATTTCTAATCGTTGTTAAAACGTAAGCGTGTGCTCGCTATTCGTCGAATTTTTGAAAAGTTTGAGTGTTCGTTTTCTTTGCATGATGCTCTAGTGCCAATAAGACAACGATCAACTCGGAATAATGAAAATATGCCATTCAGTCAAACTCAATCCACGACCTGGTGATTTCGAACAAGAATTTTGGCTTGCATCCATATAAAATTGTTCTTACTCAAGACCTGAGTTAATTGGACCACTGTAGATGCATTGAATTTGATTTCGATGATAATCAACTGTTTATGGCCGCAATTGGAAGAAGTTGATCTTGGCAACATCTGTTTCCAGCAAGTACTAGCTATGTGCCACACTTAACATCATTAGACTACTGCGTGTGGGGTTATTTAAAATCGTTGGTCTTTAGCAATAAACAAGACGCTCTTCAAGCTTTAGAAGCCAAGATTGCTGTCCATGTAATAAGACTAGATTTAGGGGTCAAAGTACCCGAAAATTGGATTCACCGACAAGTAAAGAAAATAATGCAACAAAAAATGTAGATATAGTCAATTTGAAACAAAGTACTTTGAAGTGCGTTGAAGAAAAATTTATATGCAAATGATCGTAATATCATTGCATAAAATGTAAATGCTTGAGTCCTTAAGTATTTTAGGTGAGATTCGCAAAATTCCATCGATAAAGCCCCAACTTTCGGTCACTTTTTGTAGCAATTGGAGCCTTAATGTGACGAGTACTTTCTTGGGGTCCACGCTACAGATGCAAGATAATGCGCTTCAACATATTGAACTTTTTTTGTTGGTTGTAAGGCATGTGCGCCGCCTTACTTGAACCAAAGATCATTCACATCAATGTGCTCTAATATAAGCATGGAAAAATCCTTGATAGCGTTCCCCACTGGCAGTAACATTTTGGCCTACTTTATTTTCAAAGAAATTTTAGCCATGTGTCTATGATATTATGTCCACATTTAGTTTTGAAGAAATAATGGCCAATGAGCTCACTAAGTAGAAAAAAATCACTCCAAATGTGTCAATTTTGTTCATTAACCCACACGTTCAACCAAAGATGAGTATTATCGGTGAACAAATATTTTGTATGAAAATCAGAGTCGGTGGTAATCTTGTTTTGGTTTCATTCACCGTCCAAGCGACATGTGTGATGGCCGTTCGGGTTCGATGGATTTTCTAGAAGCAAAAACCAAGATCGTTCCTTAAAATTTACCGTAAAGAGTATGAACAGAACTCCAATTATTGCGCGCAGCATTATCCACTGGAGTGAACGTTGTGTAAAGCTTAGTCATAGTTACTCGAATTACCAATTCTGCTTGGCGATTACATCGAACGAATTTCGGAACCGAACCATTATTTTAGTCATAAATTTGCAAGATTTGAAACATTGTTCCGGCATAAGACTTTTCATTATAAAATGGCAATCTAAACAGAGCATAAATTAAGGAATGAATTTCAAAAAGACCAATTCCATAATTTCAATGCCTTATTGAAACAGCAAGTCTAAAAATACAACCGTTACCATTCGTTCATAGATTTTCACTTTATATTTTTGGTGAAATTTCACTATTACGAACAACATCATAACAATCGGTATACGCTTCCTGTAATGATTGTGAAATGTTCTACACGATATTTTCTCAAACATGTATTTCCGTAACGAAATGTAATTCGAGCTTAAAAGCGTTATGATGTAAACAGCTGTTCGAATAATCGCTTAGCACATTAATACATTACGATCTAAAGAGAAAAGTTTTTCCACAAAACGGTGCAATGGTCATCAATAAGTGTCCGCAAAACAGAAACAATCTATAAAAAATTACATGTAATAACGGTAAAGATGTACACTTCCAATAACATGGTAAAAACAATTCAATTTTCATGCAACAAAATGTTGTAAGTGCGCGCCTTCACAATTGCGGTATTTCAATATAAATTTATGCGCAGTACACAATCTACGCTCACACACAGGCACATATATTTGTTACATGTGTGTATAACATCACTTGCGCATAACCTAAATAACAGACAAACAATAAATAAATTTCACCGCCGTTTCACATGATTTGAGTGTGTGTGTGTGCGTGTGTGAAGGCCACAGCTCACTGTCACTTACCGCACAGCTTCTCTCTGCATCTGCCCCCCACATTCCCACAGCCATACTGTAGATTTCATTTCGTTGCTGCAGTTATGGTTTTCTTTTTATTTTATTTCCTTTATTGACGTTTTGTGTTTATTGTGCCCTTTTTACGCATTATTTCGTGCCATGCCTACGCGTGGTCCTCAGGCAAAAAACGAAATTGGTGCCATTGTCCTTTGCGCTCATTCAATTATTTATGGCGCAAAAAGTGTAATTGTGTTAGTAGGTGCGTAAGTGTAAGCATATACACACACACACTTACAGAGCTGCAAAAACATTATAAGGGAAAACTTATCACAAATTGTGGAATATTAAAGTATGTGAAAATGTTTACAAATAATTTTTTATTTAATTTTGTTTACTTGCTTTTTTTCTTTTTATAAACTGTTTCATAGTAAATATATGTACGATAATTTTAGCTACACAGAAAAATACTTTTGTTCACCTAAAACTAGTCGAGTTATACATTGTGTCAAAAAAGTACTCGGAACTTGTAAATAATGTAATCCTCACCACATATAACACACTTATACTGACGATTTTTCCAGTCCCCGAGACACTTTTCATAAGCACTTTTTGGGATGGCATTCAGCTCTTTCAGCGATGTTTGTTCTATCTTTTCGAATGACTGAAGACGGGTTCCATTTCGATGTTTTTGACTTGTTTGCATGTCAAACGCATAATGGAATTGGAATTCGTATAATCAAGCCTGTCCAAAAACCAAAATCATTCCAACGGATTCCCTTCACTTTTTTAATATTTGCATTAGTTGACGAGATCGAAATCGTCCAGAACGAGGCATGTCTTCAACGATCTCTCGAAGGCTTTGTACCACTCGCTTATGTTTTTGATAAAACTGAATCATCGCAAGCGTTTTCCAACATTCGCAAAGATACCACGCACGAAATTTGGATAGAAGTACATAATTTGAGACAAATTCTTGATTCGTTATTTTTATCTTTTATAAAAATCAAAATATCTTCTGAGATGCACCGACTTAAGCATTGCCTACTGTCCTACCAACTTCGAAAATTATATTTTTTGGAATAGGATTTACTCGGGTAATTTAATTACAATTTCCATATGTAGCCTGATCAACGAAATCCGAGTGACTATCCGTCTGTTTGTGGGTCACTGCAAGTTGTAAATTCAGCAAAAATTTATACATCGAAATCGTTAGATGGCATTCTTTAAAAGATTTATATAATATAAGGTAAACAGTAAGGAAGGGCTAAGTTCGGGTGTCACCGAACATTTTATACTATCGCATGATAAAGTGATAATCGAGATTTCAGGCGTAGTTGTGAACCGATTTCACCCATATTTGGTACATGTCATCAGGCTGTTAAGAAAATATCATATACCGAATTTCATTGAAATCGGTTGAGTAGTTCCTGGGCAAGGGGTTTTGGTCCATAAGTGGGCGATGCCACGCCCATTTTCAATTCTTAAAAAAAGTCTGGATGCAGCTTCCTTCTGACATTTCTTCCGTAAAATTGAGTGTTTCTGACGTTTTTTGTTAGTCGGTTAACGCACTTTTAGTGATTTTCAACATAACCTTTGTATGGGAGGTGGGCGTGCTTATTATCCGATTTCTTCCATTTTTGAACTGTATATGGACTGTCTCTTATACACATCTCTTTTCCAAAAAAATTA
The DNA here is from genome assembly GCF_001853355.1 of Bactrocera latifrons. Classification (NCBI taxonomy): domain Eukaryota; kingdom Metazoa; phylum Arthropoda; class Insecta; order Diptera; family Tephritidae; genus Bactrocera; species Bactrocera latifrons. The sequence goes on along the minus strand of NW_017536130.1, from coordinate 249,410 downwards.
CGTCCAATTGTGCCAAATTTCATTTTAATATCTTTATTTATGGCTCAGTTATGACACTTTATAGGTTTTCGGTTTCCGCCATTTTGTGGGCGTGGCAGTGGGCCGATTTTGCCCATCTTCGAACTTAACCTTCTTATGGAGCCAAGAAATACGTGTACCAAGTTTCATCATGATATCTCAATTTTTATTCAAGTTACAGCTTGCACGGACGGACGGACGGACGGACAGACAGACATCCGGATTTCAACTCTACTCGTCACCCTGATCAGTTTGGCTGTCTCTTATACACATCTAGATGTGTATAAGAGACAGCCCTATATCTGACTCTTTTAGTTTTAGGACTTACAAACAACCGTTATGTGAACAAAACTATAATACTCTCTTTAGCAACTTTGTTGCGAGAGTAATTGTTCTTGAATTTTTTACTGATTTCTGTGAAACTCATAGCCTCATTGGCTGCGAAGTTTAATGCTATTGGCGTTTTTATTTAGTGAGTTATTATTTTTTTTCTTTTAATATTTTTGTATTTAGTAGTTAAGAAGAAGTTGTTAGTTAAGTGCTTCTCTAATACTCTTGATGCTCTGATGGGGCATTTGTTACGGTTTACTAGGGCTGTGTCGTCCGAGAAAGCTGTTGAAACATTTGCTGTATTGATTTTGTCCAGAGTTGGGCCTAGCACGCTACCATGAGGTATTAAACTCAAAATAGTTTTCAACATTTTTGTGATTATATTGGCGGTGGGTGTTTCTGTTGTTTGACACAGACTTAGGTGTATGTGATTACGCCAAAAATTTCCACGATTTATCAAAAACACGCTATAAGTTGTTTGAAAAAAGTATTTTCGAATGACAAGAGCAAATTTGGATTTTTGAATATTAAAGGAAAAAGTTTGGCAAAAGAGTAATGAGATGTCCTTAAGTATGTGCAAAATTTGCTTTTGGTCGAAAGGAAATGACTGGAAAGTTTTATTTTCAGATACTGAGTACAAATTATAACCCGCAGCGCAAAAAATGGGCTTGCAAGATAACTTTATATAGAGTACCAGCGAGACAATGACCCAAGCATACAAAACGGGTTGCGAAAGCATATTTTGATCAAAAACCGACAGAGCTCCTGCCAAAGCTTACCTTTAAATAGTATTGATTATAAATATAAAAGCTCCACTTAAATGTAGTTTTTTAATTCAATTCCAATATAAGAAGTCTTTGAAAATTGTAAAAAGGGAAAGTATTCATAATAGTTTGAAAAACATCTGAAAATGATAAAAAAATAATTTCGAAAATTATTGAGAAAATAATCTGAGATCGCAAAAAGAAAGGGGAGGGATTGAATGGTCGTTGAGTTTTTAAATGTTAAAAACAGTTTGCCTAATTTTCCGGAAAAACTATGAGCTCTTCGGAAAAAAAATTATATGAAAAAGTTGTTGGTAATAAAAAGGATTAGAAATTTTTTTATCAACACTTCTTTCACATAACCTCAAAATATTTGTGAAAATTTCAATTAGCCAAATTGTTAAACTTTTTATTGTATATTGTACAAAAAAAAAAAAACTTATTTAATGTGACGAAACTTTGTGTAAAACACATGCAATTTCTTCGTTTTCATAGGAAACCTTAACTTATCTTAAAATAACTAAAACTCTAATTTTAAATAAAGAAAAAAAAAAAAAAATTAAAAAAAAAATGAAAGATTTTTAAAAAAGGTCAGTAGGATTTGAGCTTATTGTAATATTGACTTTCTGATGACTTAGAAACGTTTACATTATAGTAGTTTTTTTTAAAAATTGCAAAAAAGTAGTCTACTAAAGTCTTCCAAAGTGTGCCCAATGTTATATATATGACCACTAATTATTTCCTCAACATATGAAACTTACTAAATATAAAAATCAAATCTGTGAGTTCCTCACACATCACTTCAAACTGATCGCCGTGCCAACAAATACCCAAATGGTAATCAAAATAAAAAATCAGTTTAAATGTGGAGCGTTTTCCAGTGCATTTAATGCATTGCTGCACTCCAAATGCTCTGGGGATGCCTCCATTTGTTGAAATCGTAAATTGTGTTGATGCTAAAATGCGATTCACACACACACATACATTTATAATATAACTAACTGTATGCAGTGCTGCCAACAAGTATTTCCACTTGTAATGCCCCACCAGCATCACTTAACATTTGGCAGCTTGTTTTACACACCAGGCTATTCAAATGCAAACACACACACGCATATGATATATGCATATAACCACTATGTGTGTGTGTGTTTGAGTGTGAATGGAATAATGCCAGCATGAATAGTTTCCAAAAAAAAAAAAAAGATGAAGCAGCAGAAGAAATTTGCATTGTTGTGTCATCGCATTTACACTTGTTCGCCACTTCTTCTTTTGCGCATCCTTCTCTACTGCACTGGCCGTTAGCGGAATTCTATTGGATTTGCTTGTTGGTGTAGTATTTGACGCCTTGGGCGCCAAGTCCATGCTTCGAATGCGCTGCTCCTTGCACACATACTAGCGCAAGCATAAATTGGCAATGCACAGGAAGCGTTCATCTAAACACGAACACACACATGTACAAGCGCTGCTATGAAAGCGAGAGATGAAAATGTGTGTGTGTGTGCGTGTGCTGACTATGTTGCACAACTATTCAGCAATTTTCACTTTATTTTCATTTGCATTGTTCGTAGATTTATTTTTTGTTTGAAGGCATTTCGCCTCTTTGCTATTTGCCTGCCAGTCTGCGGAAATCGATAATCACGCCTTGCGCATATGTGCGTGAGTGTGTGTATGTGGCTGAGCTGCAAAGGAGTTTTTAGTTGGAATTCATATTTGCAACGTCAAGGCAAGGCGCGATATAAAGGAATGTAATCAATTTGCAAATTCGCCAGATAATGCATGGGAGCAGTCAGCGCTTCTTATGTTTGCTGCTGCTGCTGTTGGCTTCTTATGTTGGTGCACAGTGTGTCATGGCTGGTTAACAATATATGTATAATGTGAAAGACACTATTATTATAATAAGAATTAAAATACAAATACAAAATTTTTAAAATTTGTATTTTTTTAAATTTTTTGTAATAAATTTTTGAAACAAAAGACTTTTGAAAGAACAAGATTATTTTTTATAAAATATGTAAAAACAAATATTAGTAGTAAAATCTGAATCAAAATACAAACTTAGA